>NW_024376275.1:0-166046 GCF_016808335.1 Panicum virgatum
TAACGCATGAAACTCGATGAAAAACAGGTGAACTGGTGCAATTAAGCAAAAGCGTGCCACGAAGTCACGTCGGATTTTTTCAACGAACGCACCCAATCCCCCATTGGACCTAAACTCATGTTTTGGTGCGTTGCAGTTGGGTGCATTTGGGATCGTTTCGTAACTGCATAAAACTCGTGCAAAACGGGTGAACTGGTGCATTAATGCAAAAGTTCGTGCCACGAAGTACGTCGGATTTTTCGCAACGAACGCACCCAATCCACCCCATTGGACCCTAAACTCATGTTTTTGGTGTTTCATAGTGTTTGGGTGCATTTTGGGATCGTTTCGTAACGCATGAAACTCGTGAAAAAGGTGTGAACTGCAATTAATGCAAAAAGTTCGTGCCACGAAGTCACGTCGGGATTTTTACAACGAACGCACCCAATCCACCCCATTGGACCCTAAACATGTTTGGTGCGTTGCATAGTGTTTGGGTGCATTTGGGATCGTTTCGTAACTGCATGAACTCGTGTGAAAAACAGAAGTGAACTGGTTTCAATTTTTTGCAATTAAATCAAACTTCGTGCCACAAAGTGACGTCGGGATTTTCGCAACGACGCACCCAATCCACCCCATTGGACCCTAAACTCATGTTTTAGTATGTTTCATAGTGTTTGGGTTCATCTATTATCGTTTCGTATCTGCATAAAACTCGGTGCACAACGGTGTGAACCGGTTGCATTAATGCAAAAGTTCGTGCCACAAAGTCACGTCGGGATTTTTTCACAACGAACTTACCCAATCCACCCACATTGGACCCTAAACTCATGTGTTTGGTGCACTGCATAGTGTTTGGGAGCATTTGGGATCGTTTCGTAACTGCATTGAAACTCCTGCAAAATAGTGTGAACTGGTGTAATTAATGCAAAAGTACGTGCCACGAAAGTCACGTCGGGATTTTTTATAATGAACGCACCAATCCACTCCATTGGACCCTAAAACTCATGTTTTGGTGCGTTGCATAGTGTTTGGGTGCATTTGGGATCGTTTCGTAACCGCATGAAACTCGATGCAAAACATGGTGAATTAGTGCAATTAATGCGAAAGCTAGTGCCACGAAGTCACGTCGCGGATTTTTCACAATGAACGCACCCAATCTGCCCCATTGGAGCCTAAACTCATGTTTGGGTGCGTTGTATAGTGTTTGGGTGCATTTGGGATTATTTCGTGACTCCATGAACTCGATGCAAAACATGGTGAACTGGCTGCAATTAATGCAAAAGTTCATGCCACGAAGTCACGTCTAGATTTTTCGCAACGAACGCACCCAATCCGCCCCCATTGGACCCTAAACTCACGTTTTGGTGTGTTGTATAGTGTTTGGGTGCATTTGGGATCATTTCGTAACTCCCTGAAACTCGATGCAAAATAGGGTGAACTGTTGCAATTAATGCAAAAGTTTGTGCCACGAAGTCACGTCTGGATTTTTCGCAACGAACACATCCGATCCACCCCATTGGACTCTAAACTCATGTTTTGGTAAGTTTCATAGTGTTTGGGTTCATCTGTTATCATTTCGTAACTGCATGAAATTGGGTACAAAACGGTGTGAACTGGTGCTATAATGCAAAAGTTCGTGCCACGAAGTTACGTTCGGATTTTTCGCAACGAACGCACCCAATCCACCCCATTGGACCCTAAACTCATGTTTTGTGCGTTGTATAGTGTTTGGGTGCATTTGGGATCATTTCGTAACTCCATGAAACTCGATGCAAAATAGGGTGAACTGGTTCAATTAATGCAAAAGTTCGTGCCACGAAGTCACGTCGGGATTTTTCGCAACGAACGCACCCAATCCACCCCATTGGACCCTAAACTCCTGTTTTGGTAAGTTTCATAGTGTTTGGGTTCATCTATTATCGTTTCGTAACTGCGTAAAACTCGGTGCAAAAAGGTTGTGAACTGGTGCAATTAATGCAAAAGTTTGTGCCACGAAGTCACGTCGGGGTTTTTCACAAAGAACGCACCCAATCCACCACATTGGACCCTAAACTCACGTTTTGGTGTGTTGTATAGTGTTTGGGTGCATTTGGGATCATTTCGTCACTCCCTGAGACTTGATGCAAAATAGGGTGAACTGTTGCAATTTAATGCAAAAGTTTGTGCCACGAAGTCACGTCTGGATTTTTCGCAACGAACACCACCCAATCCACCTCCATTGGACCCTAAACTCAGTTTTGGTAAGTTTCACAGTGCTTTGGTTCATCTGTTATCATTTCGTAACTGCATGAAAACTCGGATGCAAAACGGTTGTGAACTGGTGCAATTAATGCAAAAGTTCGTGCCACGAAGTCACGTTGGTATTTTCGCAACGAACGCACCCCATCCACCCCATTAGACTCTAAACTCATGTTTTGGAAAGTTTCACAGTGTTTTGGTTCATCTGTTATCATTTCGTAACTGCATGAAATTGGGTGCAAAAGCGGTGTGAACTGGTGCAATTAATGCAAAAGTTGTGCCACAAAGTCAGATCGGGATATTTTCACAACGAACGTACCAAATCACCGACATTGGACCCTAAACTCATGTTTTGGAGCGCTTGCATAGTGTTATGGGAGCATTTGGGACGTTTCGTAACTGCATGAAACTCAGTGCAAAACAGTGTGAACTGGTGCAATTAATGCAAAAGTCGTGCCACGAAGTCACGTCGGGATTTTTCGCAACGAACGCACCCAATCCACCCATTGGACCTAAACTCATGTTTTGGTGCGTTGCATAGTGTTTGGGTGCATTTGGGATCGTTTCGTAACCGCATGAAACTCGATGAAAACAGGTGAACTGGTGCAATTAATGAAAAGTACGTGCCACGAAGTCACGTCGGGATTTTTCGCAACGAACGCACCCATCCACCCATTGGACCCTAAACTCATGTTTTGGCGTTGCATAGTGTTTGGGTGCATTTGGATCGTTTCGACTGCATGAAACTCATGCAAAACAGGTGAATGGTGCAATTAATGCAAAAGCTGTGCCACGAAGTCACGTCGGATTTTTCGCAACGAACGCACCCAATCCCCCATTGGACCTAAACTCATGTTTGGTGCGTTGTAGTGTTTGGGTGCATTTGGGATTTCGTAACGCATGAAACTCGATGCAAAACATGTGTGAAGTGTTTTAATGACGATCCAAACGTGTGGGTTTTATTTTATGACGCATAAACTCGATGCAAAATGGGTGTGAATGTTTGTGAAGGTTTGGTTTTTGTTTATTTTGTAATCATGGTGGTTTGTTTTGTTGATTTGGGTGTTGTCATTTTTGATGAATGCAAAACTGGGTTGCAATTAATGCAAAAGTTCGTGCCACGAAGTCACCTCTGGATTTTTCGCAACGAACCACCAATCCGCCCCATTGGACCCTAAACTCAGTTTTTGTTGTGTTTATAGTGTTGGGTTGCATTGGGATCATTTCGTAACTGAAACTCGATGCAAATAGGGTGAACTGGTTGCAATTAATGCAAAAGTTTGTGCCACGAAGTCACGTCTAGATTTTTCGCAACGAACACACCCAATCCACCCCATTGGACTCTAAACTCATGTTTTGGTAAGTTTCATAGTGTTTGGGTTCATCTGTTATCATTTTGTAACTGCATGAAATTGGGTGCAAAACGGGTGAACTGGTGCTATTAATGCAAAAGTTTGTGCCACGAAGTTACGTTCGGATTTTTTCGCAACGAACGCACCCAATCCGCCCCATTGGACCCTAAACTCATGTTGTTGTGCGTTGTATAGTGTTTGGGTGCATTTGGGATCATTTCGTAACTCCATGAAACTCGATGCAAAATAGGGTGAACTGGTTCAATTAATGCAAAAGTTCATGCCACGAAGTCACATCAGGATTTTTCGCAACGAACGCACCGAATCCACCCCATTGGACCCTAAACTCATGTTTTGGTAAGTTTCATAGTGTTTGGGTTCATCTATTATCGTTTCGTAACTGCGTAAAACTCGGTGCAAAATGGTGTGAACTGGTGCAATTAATGCAAAAGTTCGTGCCACGAAGTCACGTCGGGGTTTTTCACAAAGAACGCACCCAATCCACCACATTGGACCCTAAACTCATGTTTTGGTGCGCTGCATAGTGTTTGGAAGCATTTGGGATTGTTTCATAACTGCATGAAACTCAGTGCAAAACAGTGTGAACTGGTGTAATTAATGCAAAGTACGTGCCACGAAGTCACGTCGGGATTTTTTATAATGAACGCACCCAATCCACTCCATTGGACCCTAAACTCATGTTTTGGTGCGTTGCATAATGTTTGGGTGCATTTGGGATCGTTTCGTAACCGCATGAAACTCGATGCAAAACATGGTGAATTAGTGCAATTAATGCGAAAGCTAGTGCCACGAAGTCACGTCGCGATTTTTCACAATGAACGCACCCAATCTGCCCCATTGGAGCCTAAACTCATGTTTGCGTGTGTTGTATAGTGTTTGGGTGCATTTGGGATTATTTCGTAACTTCATCAAACTCGATGCAAAACAGGGTGAACTGGTGC
Organism: Panicum virgatum; assembly: GCF_016808335.1. NCBI lineage: Eukaryota > Viridiplantae > Streptophyta > Magnoliopsida > Poales > Poaceae > Panicum > Panicum virgatum. The sequence goes on from NW_024376275.1 coordinate 4,535, forward strand.
AGTTAATGCAAAAGTTCGTGCCACGAAGTCATGTCGGATTTTTCGCAATGAACACACCCAACCAACCCCATTGGAACCCGAACTCATGTTATGGTGCGTTGCATAGTGTTTGGGTGCATTTAGGATCGCTTCGTAACCGCATGAAACTCGATGGAAAATAGGGTGAACTAGTGCAATTAATGCGAAAGCTCGTGCCACGATGTCACGCCGGGATTTTTCTCTTCGAACGCACCTAGTCCACCCCATTGGACCCTAAACTCATGTTTTGGTGCGTTGTATATTGTTTGGGTGCATTTGGGATCGTTTCATAACTGCATGAAACTCGGTGAAAAACAGAGTGAACTGGTGCAATTAAATCAAAACTTCGTGCCATAAAGTGACGTCGGGATTTTCGCAACGAACGCACCCAATCCACCCCATTGGACCCTAAACTCATGTTTTAGTATGTTTCATAGTGTTTGGGTTCATCTATTATCGTTTCGTAACTGCATAAAACTCGGTGCACAACGGTGTGAACCGGTGCATTTAATGCAAAAGTTCGTGCCACGAAGTCACGTCGGGATTTTTCACAACGAACGTACCCAATCCACCACATTGGACCCTAAACTCATGTTTTGGTGCACTGCATAGTGTCTGGGAGCATTTGGGATCGTTTCGTAACTGCATGAAACTCAGTGCAAAACAGTGTGAACTGGTGTAATTAATGCAAAAGTACGTGCCACGAAGTCACGTCTAGATTTTTCGCAACGAACACACCCAATCCACCCCATTGGACTCTAAACTCATGTTTTGGTAAGTTTCATAGTGTTTGGGTTCATCTGTTATCATTTTGTAACTGCATGAAATTGGGTGCAAAACGGTGTGAACTGGTGCTATTAATGCAAAAGTTTGTGCCACGAAGTTACGTTCGGATTTTTCGCAACGAACGCACCCAATCCGCCCCATTGGACCCTAAACTCATGTTGTTGTGCGTTGTATAGTGTTTGGGTGCATTTGGGATCATTTCGTAACTCCATGAAACTCGATGCAAAATAGGGTGAACTGGTTCAATTAATGCAAAAGTTCGTGCCACGAAGTCACGTCGGGATTTTTCGCAACGAATGCACCCAATCCACCCCATTGGACCCTAAACTCCTGTTTTGGTAAGTTTCATAGTGTTTGGGTTCATCTATTATCATTTCGTAACTGCGTAAAACTCGGTGCAAAATGGTGGGAACTGGTGCAATTAATGCAAAAGTTCGTGCCACGAAGTCACGTCGGGATTTTTCACAGAGAACGCACCCAATCCGCTCCATTGGACCCTAAACTCACGTTTTGGTGTGTTATATAGTGTTTGGGTGCATTTGGGATCAATTCGTAACTCCCTGAAACTTGATGCAAAATAGGGTGAACTGTTGCAATTAATGCAAAAGTTTGTGCCACGAAGTCACGTCTGGATTTTTCGCAACGAACACACCCAATCCACCCCATTGGACCCTAAACTCATGTTTTGGTAAGTTTCATAGTGCTTTGGTTCATCTGTTATCATTTCGTAACTGCATGAAACTCGGTGCAAAACGGTGTGAACTGGTGCAATTAATGCAAAAGTTCGTGCCACAAAGTCACGTTGGTATTTTTTGCAACGAACGCACCCAATCCACCCCATTAGACTCTAAACTCATGTTTTGGAAAGTTTCACAGTGTTTGGTTCATCTGTTATCATTTCGTAACTGCATGAAATTGGGTGCAAAACGGTGTGAACTGGTGCAATTAACGCAAAAGTTCGTGCCACAAAGTCACGTCGGGATTTTTCACAACGAACGTACCAAATCCACCACATTGGACCCTAAACTCATGTTTTGGAGCGCTGCATAGTGTTTGGGAGCATTTGGGATCGTTTCGTAACTGCATGAAACTCAGTGCAAAACAGTGTGAACTGGTGCAATTAATGCAAAAGTACGTGCCACGAAGTCACGTCGGGATTTTTACAATGAACGAACCCAATCCACTCCATTGGACCCTAAACTCATGATTTGGTGCGTTGTATAGTGTTTGGGTGCATTTGGGATCGTTTCGTAACCGCATGAAACTCGATGGAAAACAGGATGAACTAGTGCAATTAATGCGGAAGCTCGTGGCATGAAGTCACGCAGGGATTTTTCGCAACGAACGCACCCAATCCACCCCATTGGTCCCTAAACTCATGTTTTAGTATGTTTCATAGTGTTTGGGTTCATCTATTATCGTTTCGTAACTGCATAAAACTCGGTGCACAACGGTGTGAACCGGTGCATTTAATGCAAAAGTTTGTGCCACGAAGTCACGTCGGGATTTTTCACAACGAACGTACCCAATCCACCACATTGGACCCTAAACTCATGTTTTGGTGCACTGCATAGTGTTTGGGAGCATTTGGGATCATTTCGTAACTGCATGAAACTCAGTGCAAAACAGTGTGAACTGGTGCAATTAATGCAAAAGTTTGTGCCACGAAGTCACGTCTACATTTTTCGCAACGAACACACCCAATCCACCCCATTGGACTCTAAACTCATGTTTTGGTAAGTTTCATAGTGTTTGGGTTCATCTGTTATCATTTTGTAACTGCATGAAATTGGGTGCAAAACGGTGTGAACTGGTGCTATTAATGCAAAAGTTCGTGCCACGAAGATACGTTCGGATTTTTCGCAACGAACGCACCCAATCCGCCCCATTGGACCCTAAACTCATGTTGTTGTGCGTTGTATAGTGTTTGGGTGCATTTGGGATCATTTCGTAACTCCATGAAACTCGATGCAAAATAGGGTGAACTGGTTCAATTAATGCAAAAGTACGTGCCACGAAGTCACGTCGGGATTTTCTACAATGAACGAACCCAATCCACTGCATTGGACCCTAAACTCATGATTTGGTGCGTTGTATAGTGTTTGGGTGCATTTGGGATCGTTTCGTAACCGCATGAAACTCGATGGAAAACAGGATGAACTAGTGCAATTAATGCGGAAGCTCGTGGCATGAAGTCACGCCGGGATTTTTCGCAACGAACGCACCCAGTCCACCCCATTAGACCCTAAACTCATGTTTTGGTCCGTTGCATAGTGTTTGGGTGCATTTTGGATCGTTTCATAACTGCATGAAACTCGGTGAAAAACAGAGTGAACTGGTGCAATTAAATCAAAAGTTCGTGCCACAAAGTCACGTCGGGATTTTTCGCAATGAACGCACCCAATTCACCACATTGGACCATAAACTCAGGTTTTGGTGCGTTGCATAGTGTTTGGGAGCATTTGGGATCGTTTCGTAACTGCACGAAACTCAGTGCAAACAGTGTGAACTGGTGTAATTAATGCAAAAGTACGTGCCACGAAGTCACGTCGGGATTTTTTATAATGAACGCACCCAATCCACTCCATTAGACCCTAAACTCATGTTTTGGTGCGTTGCATAGTGTTTGGGTGCATTTGGGATCGTTTCGTAACCGCATTAAACTCGATGCAAACATGGTGAATTAGTGCAATTAATGCGAAAGCTAGTGCCACGAAGTCACGTCGCGATTTTTCACAATGAACGCACCCAATCTGCCCCATTGGAGCCTAAACTCATGTTTGGGTGCGTTGTATAGTGTTTGGGTGCATTTGGGATTATTTCGTGACTCCATGAAACTCGATGCAAAACAGGGTGAACTGGTGCAATTAATGCAAAAGTTCGTGCCACGAAGTCACGTCTAGATTTTTCGCAACGAACGCACCCAATCCGCCCCATTGGACCCTAAACTCACGTTTTGGTGTGTTGTATAGTGTTTGGGTGCATTTGGGATCATTTCGTAACTCCCTGAAACTCGATGCAAAATAGGGTGAACTGTTGCAATTAATGCAAAAGTTTGTGCCACGAAGTCACGTCTAGATTTTTCGCAACGAACACACCCAATCCACCCCATTGGACTCTAAACTCATGTTTTGGTAAGTTTCATAGTGTTTGGGTTCATCTGTTATCATTTTGTAACTGCATGAAATTGGGTGCAAAACGGTGTGAACTGGTGCTATTAATGCAAAAGTTCGTGCCACGAAGTTACGTTCGGATTTTTCGCAGCGAACGCACCCAATCCGCCCCATTGGACCCTAAACTCATGTTGTTGTGCGTTGTATAGTGTTTGGGTGCATTTGGGATCATTTTGTAACTCCATGAAACTCGATGCAAAATAGGGTGAACTGGTTCAATTAATGCAAAAGTTCATGCCACGAAGTCACATCAGGATTTTTTGCAACGAACGCACCGAATCCACCCCATTGGACACTAAACTCCTGTTTTGGTAAGTTTCATAGTGTTTGGGTTCGTCTATTATCGTTTCGTAACTGCGTAAAACTCGGTGCAAAATGGTGTGAACTGGTGCAATTAATGCAAAAGTTCGTGCCACGAAGTCACGTCGGGGTTTTTCACAGAGAACGCACCCAATCCGCTCCATTGGACCCTAAACTCACGTTTTGGTGCGCTGCATAGTGTTTGGGTGCATTTGGGATTGTTTCATAACTCCCTGAAACTTGATGCAAAATAGGGTGAACTGTTGCAATTAATGCAAAAGTTTGTGCCACGAAGTCACGTCTGGATTTTTCGCAACGAACACACCCAATCCACCCCATTGGACCCTAAACTCATGTTTTGGTAAGTTTCATAGTGCTTTGGTTCATCTGTTATCATTTCGTAACTGCATGAAACTCGGTGCAAAACGGTGTGAACTGGTGCAATTAATGCAAAAGTTCGTGCCACGAAGTCACGTTGGTATTTTTCGCAACGAACGCACCCAATCCACCCCATTAGACTCTAAACTCATGTTTTGGAAAGTTTCACAGTGTTTGGGTTAATCTGTTATCATTTCGTAACTGCATGAAATTGGGTGCAAAACGGTGTGAACTGGTGCAATTAATGCAAAAGTTCGTGCCACAAAGTCACGTCGGGATTTTTCACAACGAACGTACCAAATCCACAACATTGGACCCTAAACTCATGTTTTGGAGCGCTGCATAGTGTTTGGGAGAATTTGGGATCGTTTCGTAACTGCATGAAACTTTTAGTGCAAAACAGTGTGAACTGGTGCAATTAATGCAAAAGTACGTGCCACGAAGTCACGTCGGGATTTTTTATAATGAACGAACCCAATCCACTCCATTGGACCCTAAACTCATGATTTGGTGCGTTGCATAGTGTTTGGGTGCATTTGGGATCGTTTCGTAACCGCATGAAACTCGATGGAAAACAGGGTGAACTAGTGCAATTATTGCGGAAGCTCGTGGCATGAAGTCACGCCGGGATTTTTCTCTACGAACGCACCCAGTCCACCCCATTAGACCCTAAACTCATGTTTTGGTCCGTTGCATAGTGTTTGGGTGCATTTTGGATCGTTTCATAACTGCATGAAACTCGGTGAAAAACAGAGTGAACTGGTGCAATTAAATCAAAAGTTCGTGCCACAAAGTCACGTCGGGATTTTCGCAACGAACGCACCCAATCCACCCCATTGGACCCTAAACTCATGTTTTGGAATGTTTCATAATGTTTGGGTTCATCTATTGTCGTTTCGTAACTGCATAAAACTCGGTGCACAACGGTGTGAACTGGTGCATTTAATGCAAAAGTTCGTGCCATGAAGTCACGTCGGGATTTTTCACAACGAACGTACCCAATCCACCACATTGGACCCTAAACTCATGTTTTGGTGCACTGCATAGTGTTTGGGAGCATTTGGGATCGTTTCGTAACTGCATGAAACTCAGTGCAAAACAGTGTGAACTGGTATAATTAATGCAAAAGTACGTGCCACGAAGTCACGTCGGGATTTTTTATAATGAACGCACCCAATCCACTCCATTGGACCCTAAACTCATGTTTTGGTGCGTTGCATAGCGTTTGGGTGCATTTGGGATCGTTTCGTAACCGCATGAAACTCGATGCAAAACATGGTGAATTAGTGCAATTAATGCGAAAGCTAGTGCCACGAAGTCACGTCGCGATTTTTCAAAATGAACGCACCCAATCTGCCCCATTGGAGCCTAAACTCATGTTTGGGTGCGTTGTATAGTGTTTGGGTGCATTTGGGATTATTTCGTGACTCCATGAAACTCGATGCAAAACATGGTGAACTGGTGCAATTAATGCAAAAGTTCATGCCACGAAGTCACGTCTAGATTTTTCGCAACGAACGCACCCAATCCGCCCCATTGGACCCTAAACTCACGTTTTGGTGTGTTGTATAGTGTTTGGGTGCATTTGGGATCATTTCGTAACTCCCTGAAACTCGATTGAAAATAGGCTGAACTGTTGCAATTAATGCGAAAGTTTGTGCCACGAAGTCACGTCTGGATTTTCCGCAACGAACACACCCAATCCACCCCATTGGACCCTAAACTCATGTTTTGGTAAGTTTCATAGTGCTTTGGTTCATCTGTTATCATTTCATAACTGCATGAAACTCGGTGCAAAACGGTTTGAACTGGTGCAATTAATGCTAAAGTTCGTGCCACGAAGTCACATTGGTATTTTTCGCAACGAACGCACCCAATCCACCCCATTAGACTCTAAACTCATGTTTTGGTAAGTTTCACAGTGTTTGGGTTCATCTGTTATCATTTCGTAACTGCATGAAATTGGGTGCAAAACGGTGTGAACTGGTGCAATTAATGCAAAAGTTCGTGCCACAAAGTCACGTCGGGATTTTTCCCAACGAACGTACCAAATCCACAATATTGGACCCTAAACTCATGTTTTGGAGCGCTGCATAGTGTTTGGGAGCATTTGGGATCGTTTCGTAACTGCATGAAACTCAGTGCAAAACAGTGTGAACTGGTGCAATTAATGCAAAAGTACATGCCACGAAGTCACGTCGGGATTTTTTACAATGAACGAACCCAATCCACTCCATTGGACCCTAAACTCATGATTTGGTGCGTTGCATAGTGTTTGGGTGCATTTGGGATCGTTTCGTAACCGCATGAAACTCGATGGAAAACAGGGTGAACTAGTGCAATTAATGCGGAAGCTCGTGGCATGATGTCACGCCGGGATTTTTCTCTACGAACGCACCCAGTCCACCCCATTAGACCCTAAACTCATGTTTTGGTCCGTTGCATAGTGTTTGGGTGCATTTTGGATCGTTTCATAACTGCATGAAACTCGGTGAAAAACAGAGTGAACTGGTGCAATTAAATCAAAAGTTCGTGCCACAAAGTCACGTCGGGATTTTCGCAACGAACGCACCCAATCCACCCCATTGGACCCTAAACTCATGTTTTGGAATGTTTCATAATGTTTGGGTTCATCTATTGTCGTTTTGTAACTGCATAAAACTCGGTGCACAACGGTGTGAACTGGTGCATTTAATGCAAAAGTTCGTGCCACGAAGTCACGTCGGGATTTTTCACAACGAACGTACCCAATCCACCACATTGGACCCTAAACTCATGTTTTGGTGCACTGCATAGTGTTTGGGAGCATTTGGGATCGTTTCGTAACTGCATGAAACTCAGTGCAAAACAGTGTGAACTGGTATAATTAATGCAAAAGTACGTGCCACGAAGTCACGTCGGGATTTTTTATAATGAACGCACCCAATCCACTCCATTGGACCCTAAACTCATGTTTTGGTGCGTTGCATAGCGTTTGGGTGCATTTGGGATCGTTTCGTAACCGCATGAAACTCGATGCAAAACATGGTGAATTAGTGCAATTAATGCGAAAGCTAGTGCCACGAAGTCACGTCGCGATTTTTCAAAATGAACGCACCCAATCTGCCCCATTGGAGCCTAAACTCATGTTTGGGTGCGTTGTATAGTGTTTGGGTGCATTTGGGATTATTTCGTGACTCCATGAAACTCGATGCAAAACATGGTGAACTGGTGCAATTAATGCAAAAGTTCATGCCACGAAGTCACGTCTAGATTTTTCGCAACGAACGCACCCAATCCGCCCCATTGGACCCTAAACTCACGTTTTGGTGTGTTGTATAGTGTTTGGGTGCATTTGGGATCATTTCGTAACTCCCTGAAACTCGATTGAAAATAGGCTGAACTGTTGCAATTAATGCGAAAGTTTGTGCCACGAAGTCACGTCTGGATTTTCCGCAACGAACACACCCAATCCACCCCATTGGACCCTAAACTCATGTTTTGGTAAGTTTCATAGTGCTTTGGTTCATCTGTTATCATTTCATAACTGCATGAAACTCGGTGCAAAACGGTTTGAACTGGTGCAATTAATGCTAAAGTTCGTGCCACGAAGTCACATTGGTATTTTTCGCAACGAACGCACCCAATCCACCCCATTAGACTCTAAACTCATGTTTTGGTAAGTTTCACAGTGTTTGGGTTCATCTGTTATCATTTCGTAACTGCATGAAATTGGGTGCAAAACGGTGTGAACTGGTGCAATTAATGCAAAAGTTCGTGCCACAAAGTCACGTCGGGATTTTTCCCAACGAACGTACCAAATCCACAATATTGGACCCTAAACTCATGTTTTGGAGCGCTGCATAGTGTTTGGGAGCATTTGGGATCGTTTCGTAACTGCATGAAACTCAGTGCAAAACAGTGTGAACTGGTGCAATTAATGCAAAAGTACATGCCACGAAGTCACGTCGGGATTTTTTACAATGAACGAACCCAATCCACTCCATTGGACCCTAAACTCATGATTTGGTGCGTTGCATAGTGTTTGGGTGCATTTGGGATCGTTTCGTAACCGCATGAAACTCGATGGAAAACAGGGTGAACTAGTGCAATTAATGCGGAAGCTCGTGGCATGATGTCACGCCGGGATTTTTCTCTACGAACGCACCCAGTCCACCCCATTAGACCCTAAACTCATGTTTTGGTCCGTTGCATAGTGTTTGGGTGCATTTTGGATCGTTTCATAACTGCATGAAACTCGGTGAAAAACAGAGTGAACTGGTGCAATTAAATCAAAAGTTCGTGCCACAAAGTCACGTCGGGATTTTCGCAACGAACGCACCCAATCCACCCCATTGGACCCTAAACTCATGTTTTGGAATGTTTCATAATGTTTGGGTTCATCTATTGTCGTTTTGTAACTGCATAAAACTCGGTGCACAACGGTGTGAACTGGTGCATTTAATGCAAAAGTTCGTGCCACGAAGTCACGTCGGGATTTTTCACAACGAACGTACCCAATCCACCACATTGGACCCTAAACTCATGTTTTGGTGCACTGCATAGTGTTTGGGAGCATTTGGGATCGTTTCGTAACTGCATGAAACTCAGTGCAAAACAGTGTGAACTGGTATAATTAATGCAAAAGTACGTGCCACGAAGTCACGTCGGGATTTTTTATAATGAACGCACCCAATCCACTCCATTGGACCCTAAACTCATGTTTTGGTGCGTTGCATAGCGTTTGGGTGCATTTGGGATCGTTTCGTAACCGCATGAAACTCGATGCAAAACATGGTGAATTAGTGCAATTAATGCGAAAGCTAGTGCCACGAAGTCACGTCGCGATTTTTCAAAATGAACGCACCCAATCTGCCCCATTGGAGCCTAAACTCATGTTTGGGTGCGTTGTATAGTGTTTGGGTGCATTTGGGATTATTTCGTGACTCCATGAAACTCGATGCAAAACATGGTGAACTGGTGCAATTAATGCAAAAGTTCATGCCACGAAGTCACGTCTAGATTTTTCGCAACGAACGCACCCAATCCGCCCCATTGGACCCTAAACTCACGTTTTGGTGTGTTGTATAGTGTTTGGGTGCATTTGGGATCATTTCGTAACTCCCTGAAACTCGATTGAAAATAGGCTGAACTGTTGCAATTAATGCGAAAGTTTGTGCCACGAAGTCACGTCTGGATTTTCCGCAACGAACACACCCAATCCACCCCATTGGACCCTAAACTCATGTTTTGGTAAGTTTCATAGTGCTTTGGTTCATCTGTTATCATTTCATAACTGCATGAAACTCGGTGCAAAACGGTTTGAACTGGTGCAATTAATGCTAAAGTTCGTGCCACGAAGTCACATTGGTATTTTTCGCAACGAACGCACCCAATCCACCCCATTAGACTCTAAACTCATGTTTTGGTAAGTTTCACAGTGTTTGGGTTCATCTGTTATCATTTCGTAACTGCATGAAATTGGGTGCAAAACGGTGTGAACTGGTGCAATTAATGCAAAAGTTCGTGCCACAAAGTCACGTCGGGATTTTTCCCAACGAACGTACCAAATCCACAACATTGGACCCTAAACTCATGTTTTGGAGCGCTGCATAGTGTTTGGGAGCATTTGGGATCGTTTCGTAACTGCATGAAACTCAGTGCAAAACAGTGTGAACTGGTGCAATTAATGCAAAAGTACGTGCCACGAAGTCACGTCGGGATTTTTTACAATGAACGAACCCAATCCACTCCATTGGACCCTAAACTCATGATTTGGTGCGTTGCATAGTGTTTGGGTGCATTTGGGATCGTTTCGTAACCGCATGAAACTCGATGGAAAACAGGGTGAACTAGTGCAATTAATGCGGAAGCTCGTGGCATGATGTCACGCCGGGATTTTTCTCTACGAACGCACCCAGTCCACCCCATTAGACCCTAAACTCATGTTTTGGTCCGTTGCATAGTGTTTGGGTGCATTTTGGATCGTTTCATAACTGCATGAAACTCGGTGAAAAACAGAGTGAACTGGTGCAATTAAATCAAAAGTTCGTGCCACAAAGTCACGTCGGGATTTTCGCAACGAACGCACCCAATCCACCCCATTGGACCCTAAACTCATGTTTTGGAATGTTTCATAATGTTTGGGTTCATCTATTGTCGTTTTGTAACTGCATAAAACTCGGTGCACAACGGTGTGAACTGGTGCATTTAATGCAAAAGTTCGTGCCACGAAGTCACGTCGGGATTTTTCACAACGAACGTACCCAATCCACCACATTGGACCCTAAACTCATGTTTTGGTGCACTGCATAGTGTTTGGGAGCATTTGGGATCGTTTCGTAACTGCATGAAACTCAGTGCAAAACAGTGTGAACTGGTATAATTAATGCAAAAGTACGTGCCACGAAGTCACGTCGGGATTTTTTATAATGAACGCACCCAATCCACTCCATTGGACCCTAAACTCATGTTTTGGTGCGTTGCATAGTGTTTGGGTGCATTTGGGATCGTTTCGTAACCGCATGAAACTCGATGCAAAACATGGTGAATTAGTGCAATTAATGCGAAAGCTAGTGCCACGAAGTCACGTCGCGATTTTTCACAATGAACGCACCCAATCTGCCCCATTGGAGCCTAAACTCATGTTTGGGTGCGTTGTATAGTGTTTGGGTGCATTTGGGATTATTTCGTGACTCCATGAAACTCGATGCAAAACATGGTGAACTGGTGCAATTAATGCAAAAGCTCGTGCCACGTAGTCACGTCGGGATTTTTCACAAAGAACGCATCCAATCCGCTCCATTGGACCCTAAACTCACGTTTTGGTGTGTTGTATAGTGTTTGGGTGCATTTGGGATCATTTCGTAACTCCCTGAAACTCGATTGAAAATAGGCTGAACTGTTGCAATTAATGCAAAAGTTTGTGCAACGAAGTCACGTCTCGATTTTCCGCAACGAACACACCCAATCCACCCCATTGGACCCTAAACTCATGTTTTGGTAAGTTTCATAGTGCTTTGGTTCATCTGTTATCATTTCATAACTGCATGAAACTCGGTGCAAAACGGTGTGAACTGGTGCAATTAATGCTAAAGTTCGTGCCACGAAGTCACATTGGTATTTTTCGCAACGAACGCACCCAATCCACCCCATTAGACTCTAAACTCATGTTTTGGTAAGTTTCACAGTGTTTGGGTTCATCTGTTATCATTTCGTAACTGCATGAAATTGGGTGCAAAACGGTGTGAACTGGTGCAATTAATGCAAAAGTTCGTGCCACAAAGTCACGTCGGGATTTTTCACAACGAACGTACCAAATCCACAACATTGGACCCTAAACTCATGTTTTGGAGCGCTGCATAGTGTTTGGGAGCATTTGGGATCGTTTCGTAACTGCATGAAACTCAGTGCAAAACAGTGTGAACTGGTGCAATTAATGCAAAAGTACGTGCCACGAAGTCACGTCGGGATTTTTTACAATGAACGAACCCAATCCACTCCATTGGACCCTAAACTCATGATTTGGTGCGTTGCATAGTGTTTGGGTGCATTTGGGATCGTTTCGTAACCGCATGAAACTCGATGGAAAACAGGGTGAACTAGTGCAATTAATGCGGAAGCTCGTGGCATGAAGTCACGCCGGGATTTTTCTCTACAAACGCACCCAGTCCACCCCATTAGACCCTAAACTCATGTTTTGGTTCGTTGCATAGTGTTTGGGTGCATTTTGGATCGTTTCATAACTGCATGAAACTCGGTGAAAAACAGAGTGAACTGGTGCAATTAAATCAAAAGTTCGTGCCACAAAGTCACGTCGGGATTTTCGCAACGAACGCACCCAATCCACCCCATTGGACCCTAAACTCATGTTTTGGAATGTTTCATAATGTTTGGGTTCATCTATTGTCGTTTCGTAACTGCATAAAACTCGGTGCACAACGGTGTGAACTGGTGCATTTAATGCAAAAGTTCGTGCCACGAAGTCACGTCGGGATTTTTCACAACGAACGTACCCAATCCACCACATTGGACCCTAAACTCATGTTTTGGTGCACTGCATAGTGTTTGGGAGCATTTGGGATCGTTTCGTAACTGCATGAAACTCAGTGCAAAACAGTGTGAACTGGTATAATTAATGCAAAAGTACGTGCCACGAAGTCACGTCGGGATTTTTTATAATGAACGCACCCAATCCACTCCATTGGACCCTAAACTCATGTTTTGGTGCGTTGCATAGCGTTTGGGTGCATTTGGGATCGTTTCGTAACCGCATGAAACTCGATGCAAAACATGGTGAATTAGTGCAATTAATGCGAAAGCTAGTGCCACGAAGTCACGTCGCGATTTTTCACAATGAACGCACCCAATCTGCCCCATTGGAGCCTAAACTCATGTTTGGGTGCGTTGTATAGTGTTTGGGTGCATTTGGGATTATTTCGTGACTCCATGAAACTCGATGCAAAACATGGTGAACAGGTGCAATTAATGCAAAAGTTCATGCCACGAAGTCACGTCTAGATTTTTCGCAACGAACGCACCCAATCCGCCCCATTGGACCCTAAACTCACGTTTTGGTGTGTTGTATAGTGTTTGGGTGCATTTGGGATCATTTCGTAACTCCCTGAAACTCGATGCAAAATAGGGTGAACTGTTGCAATTAATGCAAAAGTTTGTGCCACGTCACGTCTGGATTTTTCGCAACGAACACATCCAATCCACCCCATTGGTCTCTAAACTCATGTTTTGGTAAGTTTCATAGTGTTTGGGTTCATCTGTTATCATTTCGTAACTGCATGAAATTTGGTACAAAACGGTGTGAACTTGTGCTATTAATGCAAAAGTTCGTGCCACGAAGTTACATTCGGATTTATCGCAACGAACGCACCCAATCCACCCCATTGGACCCTAAACTCATGTTTTTGTGCGTTGTATAGTGTTTGGGTGCATTTGGGATCATTTCGTAACTCCATGAAACTCGATGCAAAATAGGGTGAACTGGTTCAATTAATGCAAAAGTTCGTGCCACGAAGTCACGTCAGGATTTTTCGCCACGAACGCACCCAATAAACCCCATTGGATCCTAAACTCCTGTTTTGGTAAGTTTCATAGTGTTTGGGTTCATCTATTATCGTTTCGTAACTGCGTAAAACTCGGTGCAAAATGGTGTGAACTGGTGCAATTAATGCAAAAGTTCGTGCCACGAAGTCACGTCGGGATTTTTCACAAAGAATGCACCCAATCCGCTCCATTGGACCCTAAACTCACGTTTTGGTGTGTTGTATATTGTTTGGGAGCATCTGGGATCATTTCGTAACTCCCTGAAACTCGATTGAAAATAGGGTGAACTGTTGCAATTAATGCAAAAGTTTGTGCCACGAAGTCACGTATGGATTTTTCGCAATGAACACACCCAATCCACCCCATTGGACCCTAAACTCATGTTTTTGTAAGTTTCATAGTGCTTTGGTTCATCTGTTATCATTTCGTAACTGCATGAAACTCGGTGCAAAACGGTGTGAACTGGTGCAATTAATGCAAAAGTTCGTGCCACGAAGTCACGTTGGTATTTTTCGCAACGAACGAACCCAATCCACCCCATTAGACTCTAAACTCATGTTTTGGTAAGTTTCACAGTGTTTGGGTTCATCTGTTATCATTTCGTAACTGCATGAAATTGGGTGCAAAACGGTGTGAACTGGTGCAATTAATGCAAAAGTTCGTGCCACAAAGTCACGTCGGGATTTTTCACAACGAACGTACCAAATCCACCACATTGGACCCTAAACTCATGTTTTGGAGCGCTGCATAGTGTTTGGGAGCATTTGGGATCGTTTCGTAACTGCATGAAACTCATTGCAAAACAGTGTGAACTGGTGCAATTAATGCAAAAGTACGTGCCACGAAGTCACGTCGGGATTTTTTACAATGAACGAACCCAATCCACTCCATTGGACCCTAAACTCATGATTTGGTGCGTTGCATAGTGTTTGGGTGCATTTTTTATCGTTTCGAAACCGCATGAAACTCGATGGAAAACAGGGTGAACTAGTGCAATTAATGCGGAAGCTCGTGGCATGAAGTCACGCCGGGATTTTTCTCTACGAACGCACCCAGTCCACCCCATTACACCCTAAACTCATGTTTTGGTCCGTTGCATAGTGTTTGGGTGCATTTTGGATCGTTTCATAACTGCATGAAACTCGGTGAAAAACAGAGTGAACTGGTGCAATTAAATCAAAAGTTCGTGCCACAAAGTCACGTCGGGATTTTCGCAACGAACGCACCCAATCCACCCCATTGGACCCTAAACTCATGTTTTGGAATGTTTCATAATGTTTGGGTTCATCTATTGTCGTTTCGTAACTGCATAAAACTCGGTGCACAACGGTGTGAACTGGTGCATTTAATGCAAAAGTTCATGCCACGAAGTCACGTCAGGATTTTTCACAACGAACGTACCCAATCCACCACATTGGACCCTAAACTCATGTTTTGGTGCGCTGCATAGTGTTTGGGAGCATTTGGGATCGTTTCGTAACTGCATGAAACTCAGTGCAAAACAGTGTGAACTGGTGTAATTAATGCAAAAGTACGTGCCACGAAGTCACGTCGGGATTTTTTATAATGAACGCACCCAATCCACTCCATTGGACCCTAAACTCATGTTTTGGTGCGTTGCATAGTGTTTGGGTGCATTTGGGATCGTTTCGTAACCGCATGAAACTCGATGCGGTTCATGGTGAATTAGTGCAATTAATGCGAAAGCTAGTGCCACGAAGTCACGTCGCGATTTTTCACAATGAACGCACCCAATCCGCCCCATTGGAGCCTAAACTCATATTTTGGTGCGTTGTATAGTGTTTGGGTGCATTTGGGATTATTTCGTAACTCAATGAAACTCGATGCAAAACAGGGTGAACTGGTGCAATTAATGCAAAAGTTCGTGCCACGAAGTCACGTCTACATTTTTCGCAACGAACGCACCCAATCCGCCCCATTGGACCCTAAACTCACGTTTTGGTGTGTTGTATAGTGTTTGGGTGCATTTGGGATCATTTCCTAACTCCCTGAAACTCGATGCAAAATAGGGTGAACTGTTGCAATTAATGCAAAAGTTCGTGCCACGAAGTCACGTCTGGATTTTTCGCAACGAACGCAACCAATCCACCCCATTGGACTCTAAACTCATGTTTTGGTAAGTTTCATAGTGTTTGGGTTCATCTGTTATCATTTCGTAACTGCATGAAATTGGGTGCAAAACAGTGTGAACTGGTGCAATTAATGCAAAAGTTCGTGCCACGAAGTTACGTTCGGATTTTTCGCAACGAACGCACCCAATCCGCCCCATTGGACCCTAAACTCATGTTTTTGTGCGTTGTGTAGTTTTTGGGTGCATTAGGGATCATTTCGTAACTCCATGAAACTCGATGCAAAATAGGGTGAACTGGTTCAATTAATGCAAAAGTTCGTGCCACGAAGTCACGTCGGGATTTTTCGCAACGAACGCACCCAATCCACCCCATTGGACCCTAAACTCATGTTTTGGTAAGCTTCATAGTGTTTGGGTTCATCTATTATTGTTTCGTAACTGCGTAAAACTCGGTGCAAAACGGTGTGAATTGGTGCAATTAATGCAAAAGTTCGTGCCACGAAGTCACGTCGGGATTTTTCACAAAGAACGCACCCAATCCACCACATTGGACCCTAAACTCATGTTTTGGTGCGCTACATAGTGTTTAGGAGCATTTGGGATCGTTTCGTAACTGCATGAAACTCAGTGCAAAACAGTGTGAACTGGTGCAATTAATGCAAAAGTACGTGCCACGAAGTCACGTCGGGATTTTTTGCAATGAACGCACCCAATCCACTCCATTGGACCAGAAACACATGTTTTGGTGAGTTGCATAGTGTTTCGGTGCGTTTGGAATCGTTTTGTAACCGCAGGAAACTCGATGCAAAATAGGGCGAACTAGTGCAATTAATGCGAAAGCTCATGCCACGAAGTCACATTTGGATTTTTCGAAACGAACGCACCCAATCCGAACCATTGGACCGTAAAATCATGTTTTAGTGCGTTGCACAGTGTTTGGGTGCATTTGGGATCGTTTCGAAACTCGATGCAAAACAGGTTGAACTGGTGCAGTTAATGCAAAAGTTCGTGCCACGAAGTCACGTCGGAATTTTACACAAAGAACGCACCCAATCCACCACATTGGACCCTAAACTCATGTTTTGGTGCGCTGCATAGTGTTTGGGAGCATTTGGGATCGTTTCGTAACTGCATGAGTGCAAAACAGTGTGAACTGGTGCAATTAATGCAAAAGTACGTGCCACGAAGTCACGTCTAGATTTTTTGCAATGAACGCACCCAATCCACTCCATTGGACCATAGACTCATGTTTTGGTGCGTTGCATAATGTTTGGGTGCGCTTGGAATCGTTTCGTAACCGCAGGAAACTCGATGCAAAATAGGGCGACCTAGTGCAATTAATGCGAAAGCTCATGCCACGAAGTCACATTTGGATCTTTCGAAATGAACGCACCCAATCCGCCCCATTGGACCGTAAACTCATGTTTTAGTGCGTTGCATAGTGTTTGGTTGCATTTGGGATCGTTTCGTAACTTCATCAAACTCGATGCAAACAGGGTGAACTGGTGCAGTTAATGCAAAAGCTCATGCCACGAAGTCACGTCGGGATTTTTTGCAATGAACACACCCAACTAACCCCATTGGAACCCGAACTCATGTTTTGGTGCGTTGCATAGCGTTTGGGTGCATTTAGGATTGTTTCGTAACCGCATGAAACTCGATGCAAAACAGGGTGAACTAGTGCAATTAATGCGAAAGCTCATGCCGCGAAGTCACATTTGGATTTTTCGAAACGAACGCACCCAATCCGCCCCATTGGACCGTAAACTCATGTTTTAGAGCGTTGCATAGTGTTTGGGTGCATTTGGGATTGTTTCGTAACTTCGTCAAACTCGATGCAAAACAGGGTGAACTGGTGCAGTTAATGCAAAAGTTCGTGCCACGAAGTCACGTCGGGATTTTTCGCAATGAACACACCCAACCAACCCCATTGGAACCCGAACTCATGTTTTGGTGCGTTGCATAGTGTTTAGGTAGATTTAGGATCGTTTCGTAACCGCAAGAAACTCGATGGAAAACAGGGTGAACTAGTGCAATTAATGCGAAAGCTCGAACCACGAAGTCACACCGGGTTTTTTCTCTATGAACACACCCAGTCCACCCCATTGGACCCTAAAATCATGTTTTGGTGCGTTGCATAGTGTTTGGGTGCATTTGGGATCGTTTCATAACTGCATGAAACTCGGTGCAAAATAGTGTGAACTGGTGCAATTAATACAAAAGTACGTGCCACGAAGTCACGTCGGGATTTTTTGCAACGAACGCACCGAATCCACTCCGTTGGTCCCTAAACTCATGTTTTGGTAAGTTTCATAGTGTTTGGATTCATCTATTATCGTTTCGTAACTGCATAAATCTCGGTGCAAAACGGTGTGAACTGGTGCAATTAATGCAAAAGTTCGTGCCACGAAGTCACGTCGGGATTTTTCACAACGAACGTACCCAATCCACCACATTGGACCCTAAACTCATGTTTTGGTGCGCCGCATAGTGTTTGGCAGCATTTGGGATCGTTTCGTAACTGCATGAAACTCAGTGCAAAATAGTGTGAACTGGTGCAATTAATGCAAAAGTACGTGGCACGAAGTCACGTCCGGATTTTTTACAATGAACGCACCCAATCCACTCCATTGGACCCTAACCTCATGATTTGGTGCGTTCCATAGTGTTTGGGAGCATTTTGGATCATTTCGTAACTGCATGAGTGCAAAATAGTGTGAACTGGTGCAATTAATGCAAAAGTACGTGCCACGAAGTCACGTCGAGATTTTTTGCAATGAACGCACCCAATCCACTCCATTGGACCATAGAATAATGTTTTGGTGCGTTGCATAGTCTTTGGGTGCGTTTGGAATCGTTTCGTAACCGCAGGGAACTCGATGCAAAATAGGGCGAACTAGTGCAATTAATGCGAAAGCTCATGCCGTGAAGTCACATTTGGATTTTTCGAAACGAACACACCCAATCCGCCCCATTGGACCGTAAACTCATGTTTTAGTGCGTGGCATAGTGTTTGGGTGCATTTGGGATCGTTTCGTAACTTCATCAAACTCGATACAAAATAGGGTGAACTGGTGCAGTTAATGCAAAAGTTCGTGCCACGAAGTCACGTCGGGATTTTCGCAATGAACACACCCAACCAACCCCATTGGAACCCGAACTCATGTTTTGGTGCGTTGCATAGTGTTTGGGTGCATTTAGGATCGTTTCGTAACTGCATGAAACTCGATGGAAATAGGGTGAACTAGTGCAATTAATGCGAAAGCTCGTACCACGAAGTCACACCGGGATTTTTCTCTACGAACACACCTAGTCCACCCCATTGGACCCTAAAATCATGTTTTGGTGCGTTGCGTAGTGTTTGGGTGCATTTGGGATCGTTTCATAACTGCATGAAACTCGGTGCAAAACAGTGTGAACTGGTGCAATTAATACAAAAGTACAAGCCACAAAGTCACGTCGGGATTTTTTGCAACGAACGCACCGAATCCACTCCGTTGGTCCCTAAACTCATCTTTTGGTAAGTTTCATAGTGTTTGGGTTCATCTATTATCGTTTCGTAACTGCATAAATCTCGGTGCAAAAGTGTGAACTGGTGCAATTAATGCAAAAGTTCGTGCCACGAAGTCACGTCGGGATTTTTCACAACGAACGTACCCAATCCACCACATTGGACCCTAAACTCATGTTTTGGTGCGCTGCATAGTGTTTGGGAGCATTTGGGATCGTTTCGTAACTGGATGAAACTCAATGCAAAACAGTGTGAACTGGTGCAATTAATGCAAAAGTACCTGCCACGAAGTCACGTCGGGATTTTTTACAATGAATGCACCCAATCCACTCCATTAGACCCTTAACTCATGATTTGGTGCGTTGCATAGTGTTTGGGTGCATTTGGGATCGTTTCGTAACCGCATGAAACTCGATGGAAAACAGGGTGAACTAGTGCAATTAATGCGGAAGCTCGTGCCACGAAGTCACTGATAGAGCCGGAGTGCCCGATCTTTCGGTGAGTGGGGATAAATTCGACTTGGCGGAAGATGACCCTCACGATCCGACTACGACGAGCGAACCCGAAGCGCCAATGCAATCGCTGAACCAACTCCCTGTGGTTACCGACCTTGTTGATGCAAGATCAGCCCGATCACGAAGATCGTTTCCTGTCCGCAATCGAAGAACGAACAAGAAAAGGATGCGAGCAATCTGATTATCTCTCGAAGGTGGAGTTCTGAATACACGAGGACAGCGCTGATTTGCGCGTGTTCAAGAGTAGCTAAAGCTAGATGTAAAACAAAACTCGAGTCTGAATTGAAAAGTAACCTCTCTCTAAATAGATGGAGAGGGGGCGCAGCCCCTAGGAAAGGGCGGCCAGGAGATGGGGGCGCCGCCCCTGGTGTCCAGGGCAAAGGGGAAGGGCGCAGCCCAAGGCGCCCACACAAGGGCCTCTGTTGGGCCAACTTCTATTCTTCTGGGCCTTCATTCTTCAGTAGCATGACGAAATTCAGTTCTCTTGCACGGGCCCGAGTGATTGGCCCAGAAGGTGGCGCCTGGGGTGGAGGTGCATCTAGAGGCGCTGGAGAAGGTGCTGCTGGTGTAGACGTACTCGTGGTGTCCTCATCATCCTCCCCTTCTTGAACTGAAGTCGTCCTCGACGGCAACTCCTCATCCTCGCCCGCATATGGTTTCAAATCTGCAACATTAAAACTAGTGGAAACACCAAACTCCGCAGGCAGGTCAAGAACATAAGCATTATCATTAATCTTGGTTAGCACCTTAAAAGGACCAGCAGCACGAGGCATCAATTTAGAACGACGCAAAGTAGGAAAACGATCCTTTCGCAAATGCAACCAAACCATATCACTTGGTTCAAAAGTAACATGTTTTCTTCCTTGACTACCAGCAACCTGATACTTAGCATTAGTAGCAGCAATGTTTTGTTGTGTTTGTTCATGGAGGTTAAGCATGTGTTCAACATGTGCAACAGCATCTATATGTGGGGCGCCCTCAGCATCAAGCGAAAACAAATCAATAGGCGCCCGAGGAATGTAACCATAAACAATCTGAAAAGGGCACATCTTTGTAGAAGAATGTGTTGCACGATTGTACGCAAATTCAATATGAGGCAAACAATCTTCCCAACGTTTCAAATTTTTGTCTAAAACAGCCCTAAGCATGGTTGACAAAGTTCTATTAACCACCTCAGTTTGTCCATCAGTCTGAGGGTGATAAGTTGTGCTAAACAGCAATTTAGTTCCCAATTTATTCCAAAGTGATCTCCAAAAATGACTGAGAAACTTAGCATCACGATCAGAGACTATTGTATTCGGAATACCATGCAAACGAATAATCTCTCGAAAGAACAATTCAGCAACACTGTTAGCATCATCAGTCTTATGACATGGTATAAAATGAGCCATTTTGGAGAATCTATCAACAACCACGAAAATGCTATCCCTCCCCTTCTTAGTTCTAGGCAATCCCAAAACAAAGTCCATAGAAATATCAAGCCAAGGGGAAGTAGGGACATGCAAAGGCATATACAAACCATGGTTGTTCAGTCGTGACTTAGCTTTCTGACAAGTAGTGCAGCGGGCAACAAGGCGCTCGACATCACGGCGTATCCGGGGCCAAAAGAAGTGGGCGGCCAGCACCTCATGCGTCTTGTAGACGCCAAAGTGTCCCATGAGACCGCCTCCGTGTGCTTCCTGTAACAACAAAAGACGAACCGAGCTTGCTGGAACACACAGCTTGTTAGCGCGAAACAGGAACCCATCCTGCATGTGAAATTTGCCCCATGGTTTGCCTTTCATACAATGAGCTAAGATATCTTTAAAATCAGAATCATTGACATATTGATCTTTCACAGTTTGCAAGCCAAAGATTTTAAAATCTAACTGGGACAGCATGGTATATCGACGAGACAAAGCATCAGCAATGACATTTTCCTTCCCATTCTTGTGTTTAATAATGTAAGGGAAAGACTCAATGAATTCTACCCAATTAGCATGACGACGATTCAGATTTGTTTGGGTACGAATATGTTTCAAAGCCTCATGATCAGAATGGATTATAAACTCGCGATGCCAAAGATAGTGCTGCCATGTTTGCAAAGTGCGAACTAAAGCATAAAGCTCCTTATCATAAGTAGAATATCTCAGGCTAGCACCGCTTAATTTCTCACTAAAATAAGCAACCGGTTTTCCTTCTTGTAACAAAACAGCACCTAGCCCAATACCGCTAGCATCACATTCAAGCTCAAACACTTTATTAAAATCAGGCAATTGCAAGAGGGGAGCATGTGTTAACTTATCTTTCAAAGTGTTGAACGCTACCTCCTGCGAGTTGTCCCAAGCAAATGGCGCACCTTTCTTTGTAAGCTCGTGCAAAGGGGCTGCAATGGAACTAAAGTCACGGACGAACCTACGGTAGAAACTGGCAAGTCCAAGAAAGCTCCGAATTTGTGTGACCGTCGTCGGTGTAGGCCATTCCCGAATGGCATCGATCTTGCTGCTGTCCACCTCAATGCCCTATGATGTAACAACATAGCCAAGAAACGAGACACGTTGTGTGCAAAAGATGCATTTTTCTATGTTTCCAAACAAGTGAGCAGTACGCAACGCATCAAATACAGCACGCAAATGTTCTAAATGTTCTTGCATAGACTTGCTGTAAATCAGGATATCATCAAAATAGACAACAATGAACAATCCTATGAAAGGCCCTAGAACTTCATTCATTAAGCGCATAAAGGTACTGGGAGCATTAGTCAATCCAAACGGCATAACCAACCATTCATATAACCCAAATTTCGTTTTAAAAGCCGTTTTCCATTCATCACCCAGTTTCATTCTAATCTGGTGGTAACCACTACGCAAATCAATCTTAGTGAAAATAATGGCACCACTAAGCTCATCTAGCATATCATCAAGGCGTGGTATAGGATATCGATAACGAATGGTGATGTTATTAATAGCACGACAGTCTACACACATACGCCATGATCCATCTTTCTTTGGAACAAGTAACACAGGAACTGAGCAAGGGCTAAGAGACTCACGGATGTAACCCTTATCGAGCAACGCCTGTACCTGGCGCTGGATATCCTTCGTCTCATCCGGATTTGTATGGTACGGTGCGCGGTTCGGAAGCTGTGCGCCTGGAATGAGATCGATCTGGTGCTCAATACCACGGAGTGGTGGAAGACCCGGTGGCAAGTCCTTGGGAAAGACATCAGCGTACTCCTGCAAAAGGTTAGCAACCACAGGGGGAATATCCAAAGACGGTGCATCATCGAGTGAAACGAGCACACTAGAGCATACAAGTGCATAGCAGGGCAAATGAGCATCGCGGAGATCATCAAAATCAGCACGTGTAGCAAGTAAAACAGGAGCATTCAACTTGATTTCAGAATTAGAGGGCGATGGTGATGGTTCAAGTTGTTTAGCATTCCTAGCAGCTCGAGCAAGATCATCTTTAACAATTTGTTCAGGTGTCATTGGATGTATAATTATTTTCTGACCCTTAAACGTGAAAGAATAATGATTCGAATGACCATGATGTAAGCTATCAGTATCGTATTGCCAAGGTCTACCAAGTAACAAAGAGCATGCTTCCATGGGAATAACATCACAATCGACAAAATCAGAATAAGCACCCATGGAGAAAGGGACACGCACCGACCGTGTTACTCTAATTTTTCCACCATCATTAAGCCACTGAATGTGATATGGATTCGGATGCTTACGAGTGGGTAATGACAACTTCTCGACCAGCACGGTACTCGCCAAGTTGTTGCAGCTGCCGCTGTCGATGATGATGCGAATCGACCGCTCCTGCACAACGCCCTTTGTATGGAACAGAGTGTGTCGCTGATTTTTCTCAGGCTGGGCGACCTGTGTACTAAGAACATGCTGCACAACAAGATTTTCATACCTATCTGCATCGCCCGGGGTGACATGTACCTCCTCATTAGCTGCATGGTCAGTGGCAAGCATAGCATGTCGAGTTTCTTCGGAATCACTTTCAGAAGAGTACTCACCATTGTCACGGATAAGCAAGGTACGCTTGTTTGGGCAGTCCCGAATCATGTGCCCAAATCCTTTGCAACGCTGGCACTGAATATCCCGTGTACGTCCTGTGGAAGGAACAGCGCCTGTGGGAGAGGGTGCTGCAGGTTTGGCCGACCTCTCGCGTGGTGTACTGCTGGTCGTGGATGACGCAGGTAGAGCAGGCGCTGAGCTGGTTGCCGAGCTTCTTCCTACAAAAGAGTTAGGATATGTCTTGGAACAGCGTCCCTGCACTTCACGTTCAGCTTTGCAAGCATATGCAAACAATGTGGTCATATCAGAATATTCTTTATAATCAAGGATGTCCTGAATTTCGCGGTTCAAACCACCACGAAAACGAGCCATAGCAGCGTCGTCCATCTCAAACAAACCACAACGAATCATACCTTTTTGTAACTCCTGATAATAATCCTCAACAGACTGTTGACCTTGTCAAAAGCACTGCATATTTTCAAGCAAATCTCGTGCATAATATGAAGGGACAAATCTGTGTCGCATGGCAGCTTTTAATTGAGTCCAAGTGGTGGGAGTGGGATGTTTTTGTTTATATTCACGCCACCAAATTAAAGCAAAATCAGTAAATTCACTAATAGCAGCTTTAACTTGAGAATTAACAGGAATATCATGGCATGAAAATTTCTGGTCGACCTCTAGTTCCCAATCAAGATATGCAGCAGGATCATATTTGCCATTAAAGGACGGAATTTAAAATTTGATCTTAGCAAATGAGTCATTATGTTGATGACGTACCACACGGCGGGCACGACCGGTGCGAGTACCTTCTTCCTGTTCCATGTCACCACCATAATCCTTCTGCAACTATGTGATCGATGTGGACAATGTGTCGAGCCGTGCCACGATGGTGTCGAGCGTGGTCTTAGCGGCCATCTGAGCGAGGTCGAGCTGATCGAACCTCTCGGTCGATGATGTGATCGTCGAATCAAGCCGTTCATGCATCGTCTTCATGTCCGCGGCCAGTCCATCAACTCGTGTCCGCATGTCCTGCAGCTTCTCATCCGGCGTGCCTTCGTCTCCTGCCATAGTTAGCGCAAACACAAAAACAAAGCCTACGACAACAAGGGTGCAACGGCTCACAAGGTGCTCACAGTAGTGGTGTTATCAAATTCTTATCCGTTCTTACCAAGCACACAGGGGTGATCTGCAACCAACAGGTAGAACCGGCGACAGATTGGAGGAGCGATTGCCTGGAGAAACAAAGTCTGCTCGTCGTAGAACTATGTGGAGTTCTGGGTAGGCTGCACTCAATTCAAGGGTTAGCACAATCAAACAATAATGCAAGGTTGAATTATAGTGCCAAACACGTAATCAAAGCTGCTGGAAACAAGGTGCAAAAGTTGAGCAAGGGTATGGGGGCAAAGGAAAAACACAAGAGGGAAGAACAAGGAGCAGCAGGTGCGCACACCTGGGCGTCCTGCGTGATGCGCCCAAATGAGGTAACCTCCTTTCTGGTTCCCCTTTTTTTTCTTCGTTTCTGTTTTTTTTTCGGAGAAACTCACAAACTGATTATATTAACAAAGGAATACAAATGAGCAAGTTACCACACACTTTTCAGGAAAGGTAGGGGTATTCCGGTAACAAGAAGATCCGGACGTCCCTTTGTATGGTAGGACTGCCGAGGCGGCCAAAACTTTCTCAATTGAAGTCGATCAGGATTAGGCAAACCTCTTTTTTTTTAAACTTTCCAAAAGAAATACACAACCGGTGGACAGGGAGGTGTGATCCGAAAAAAAGGTGGTGGGGGCGTCGGCGTGTGAGAGGCGCGATCAGGAATCACGCACGTGGTTTTGTTTCTCTCTTTCCTTTTTTTTGACTTGCCAAACACACAAGGCAGGGGAGGGCGATCAGGGCAGGCGCGATCCAGGGATGGCGAGCGGCAGAGGGATGGTGGCGGCGCTAGGGTTAGAAGAAAAGAAAACAAGGATAGAACACAAAGTAACCAGCAACAATTGAACGCGTAAGCACACAAATTCAACAATGCAAATTATTGAAAGAAGGTGCAAGGCTCAAAAGGGTGCTGGGACAAGGATCTAACCTGATAATAATTTTTTTGGTTTTGTGGACTGTAGGAAAGGGAAGAACACTAGATAAACTCACCGATCAACCTGGAAACCTGATACCACTTGATAGAGCCGGAGTGCCCGATCTTTCTGTGAGTGGAGATAAATTCGACTTGGCGGAAGATGACCCTCACGATCCGACTACGACGAGCGAACCCGAAGCGCCAATGCAATCGCTGAACCATCTCCCAATGGTTACTGACCTTGTTGATGCAAGATCAGCCTGATCACGAAGATCGTTTCCTGTCCGCAATCGAAGAACGAACAAGAAAAGGATGCGACCAATCTAATTATCTCTCGAAGGTGGAGTTCTGAATACACGAGGACAGCGCTGATTTGCGCGTGTTCAAGAGTAGCTAAAGCTAGATGTAAAACAAAACTCGAGTCTGAATTGAAAAGAAACCTCTCTCTAAATAGAGGGAGAGGGGGCGCAGCCCCTAGGAAAGGGCGGCCAGGAGATGGGGGCGCCGCCCCTGGTGTCCAGGGCAAAGGGGAAGGGCGCAGCCCAAGGCGCCCACACAAGGGCCTCTGTTGGGCCAACTTCTATTCTTCTGGGCCTTCATTCTTCAGTAGCATGACGAAATTCAGTTCTCTTGCACGGGCCCGAGTGATTGGCCCAGAAGGTGACGCCTGGGGTGGAGGTGCATCTAGAGGCGCTGGAGAAGGTGCTGCTGGTGTAGACGTACTCGTGGTGTCCTCATCAGTCACGCCGGGATTTTTCTCTACGAACGCACCCAGTCCACCCCATTAGACCCTAAACTCATGTTTTGGTCCATTGCATAGTGTTTGGGTGCATTTGGGATCGTTTCATAACTGCATGAAACTCGGTGAAAAATAGAGTGAACTGGTGAAATTAAATCAAAAGTTCGTGCCACGAAGTCACGTTCGGATTTTTCGTAACTAACGCACCCAATCCGCCCCGTTGGACCCGAAACTCATGTTTTGGTGCGTTGTATAGTGTTTCGGTGCATTTGGGATCTTTTCGTAACTCCATGAAACTCGATGCAAAATAGGGTGAACTGGTGCAATTAATGCAAAAGTTCGTGCCACAAAGTCACGTCGGGATTTTCGCAACGAACGCACCCAATCCGCCCCATTGGACCCTAAACTCATGTTCTGGTAAGTTTCATAGTGTTTGGGTTGATCTATTATCGTTTCGTAACTGCATAAAACTCGGTGCACAACGGTGTGAACTGGTGCAATTAATACAAAAGTTCGTGCCACGAAGTCACGTCGGGATTTTTCATAAAGATCGCACCCAATCCACCACATTGGACCCTAAACTCATGTTTTGGTGCGCTGCATAGTGTTTGGGAGCATTTGGGATCGTTTCGTAACTGCATGAGTGCAAAACAGTGTGAACTGGTGCAATTAATGCAAAAGTACGTGCCACGAAGTCACGTCGGGATTTTTTGCAATGAACGCACCCAATCCACTCCATTGGACCATAGACTCATGTTTTGGTGCGTTGCATAGTCTTTGGGTGCGTTTGGAATCGTTTCGTAACCGCAGGAAACTCGATGCAAAATAGGGCGAACTAGTGCAATTAATGCGAAAGCTCATGCCGCGAAGTCACATTTGGATTTTTCGAAACGAACACACCCAATCCACCCCATTGGACCGTAAACTCATGTTTTAGTGCGTTGCATAGTGTTTGGGTGCATTTGGGATCATTTCGTAACTTCATCAAACTCGATGCAAAATAGGGTGAACTGATGCAGTTAATGCAAAAGTTTGTGCCACAAAGGCACGTCGGGATTTTTCGCAATGAACACACCCAACCAACCCCATTGGAACCCGAACTCATGTTTTGGTGTGTTGCATAGTGTTTGGGTGCATTTAGGATCGTTTCATAACCGCATGAAACTCGATGCAAAATAGGGTGAACTGGTGCAATTAATGCAAAAGTTCGTGCCACAAAGTCACGTCGGGATTTTCGCAACGAACGCACCCAATCCACCCCATTGGACCCTAAACTCATGTTCTGGTAAGTTTCATAGTGTTTGGGTTCATCTATTATCGTTTCATAACTGCATAAAACTCGGTGCACAACGGTGTGAACTGGTGCAATTAATGCAAAAGTTCGTGCCACGAAGTCACGTCGGGATTTTTCACAAAGAACGCACCGAATCCACCACATTGGACCCTAAACTCATGTTTTGGTGCGCTGCATAGTGTTTGGGAGCATTTGGGATCGTTTCGTAACTGCATGAGTGCAAATAGTGTGAACTGGTGCAATTAATGCAAAAGTACGTGCCACGAAGTCACGTCGGGATTTTTTGCAATGAACGCACTCAATCCACTCCATTGGACCATAGACTCATGTTTTGGTGCGTTACTTAGTCTTTGGGTGAGTTTGGAATCGTTTCATAACCGTAGGAAACTCGATGCAAAATAGGGCGAACTAGTGCAATTAATGCGAAAGCTCATGCCGCGAAGTCACATTTGGATTTTTCGAAACGAACGCACCCAATCCGCCCCATTGGACCGTAAACTCATGTTTTAGTGCGTTGCATAGTGTTTGGGTGCATTTGGGATCGTTTCGTAACTTCATCAAACTCGATGCAAAACAGGGTGAACTGGTGCAGTTAATGCAAAAGTTCGTGCCACGAAGTCACGTCGGGATTTTTCGCAATGAACACACCCAACCAACCCCATTGGAACCCGAACTCATGGTTTGGTGCGTTGCATAGTCTTTGGGTGCACTTAGGATCGTTTCGTAACCGCATGAAACTCGATGGAAAACAGGGTGAACTAGTGCAATTAATGCGAAAGCTCGTACCACGAAGTCACACCGGGATTTTTCTCTACGAACACACCCAGTCCTCCCCATTGGACCCTAAAATCATGTTTTGGTGTGTTGCATAGTGTTTGGGTGCATTTGGGATCGTTTCATAACTGCATGAAACTCGGTGCAAAACAGTGTGAACTGGTGCAATTAATACAAAAGTACGTGCCACGAAGTCACATCGAGATTTTTTGCAACGAACGCACCGAATCCACTCCGTTGGTCCATAAACTCATGTTTTGGTAAGTTTCATAGTGTTTGGGGTCATCTATTATCGTTTCGTAACTACATAAATCTCGGTGCAAAACGGTGCGAACTGGTGCAATTAATGCAAAAGTTCATGCCACGAAGTCACGTCGGGATTTTTCACAACGAACGTACCCAATCCACCACATTGGACCCTAAACTCATGTTTTGGTGCGCTGCATAGTGTTTGGGAGCATTTGGGATCATTTCGTAACTGCATGAAACTTAGTGCAAAACAGTGTGAACTGGTGCAATTAATGCAAAAGTACGTGCCACGAAGTCACGTCGGGATTTTTTACAATGAACGCACCCAATCCACTACATTGGACCCTAAACTCATGATTTGGTGCGTTGCATAGTGTTTGGGTGCATTTGGGATCGTTTCGTAACTTCATCAAACTCGATGGAAAACAGGGTGAACTAGAGCAATTAATGCGGAAGCTCGTGCCACGAAGTCACGCCGGGATTTTGCTCTACGAACACACCCAGTCCACCCCATTAGACCCTAAACTCATGTTTTGGTCCGTTGCATAGTGTTTGGGTGCATTTGGGATCGTTTCATAACTGCATGAAACTCGGTGAAAAACAGAGTGAACTGGTGCAATTAAATCAAAAGTTCGTGCCACGAAGTCACGTTCGGATTTTTCGCAACTAACGCACCCAATCCGCCCCAGTGGACCCTAAACTCATGTTTTGGTGCGTTGTATAGTGTTTGGGTGCATTTGGGATCTTTTCGTAACTCCATGAAACTCGATGCAAAATAGGGTGAACTGGTGTAATTAATGCAAAAGTTCGTGCCACAAAGTCTCGTCGGGATTTTCGCAACGAACGCACCCAATCCACCCCATTGGACCCTAAACTCATGTTTTTGTAAGTTTCATAGTGTTTGGGTTCGTCTATTATCGTTTCGTAACTGCATAAAACTCGGTGCACAACGGTGTGAACTGGTGCAATTAATGGAAAACTTCGTGCCACGAAGTCACGTCGGGATTTTTCACAAAGAACGCACCCAATCCACCACATTGGACCCTAAACTCATGTTTTGGTGCGCTGCATAGTGTTTGGGAGCATTTGGGATCGTTTTGTAACTGCATGAATTCAGTGCATAACAGTGTGAACTAGTGCAATTAATGCAAAAGTACGTGCCACGAAGTCACGTCGGGATTTTTTACAATGAACGCACCCAATCCACTCCATTGGACCCTAAACTCATGATTTGGTGCGTTGCATAGTGTTTGGGTGCATTTGGGATCGTTTCGTAACCGCATGAAACTCGATGGAAAACAGGGTGAACTAGTGCAATTAATGCGGAAGCTCGTGCCACGAAGTCACGCCGGGATTTTTCTCTACGAACACACCCAGTCCACCCCATTAGACCCTAAACTCATGTTTTGGTCCGTTGCATAGTGTTTGGGTGCATTTGGGATCGTTTCATAACTGCATGAAACTCGGTGAAAAACAGAATGAACTGGTGCAATTAAATCAAAAGTTCGTGCCACGAAGTCACGTTCGGATTTTTCGCAACTAACGCACCCAATCCGCCCCAGTGGACCCTAAACTCATGTTTTGGTGCGTTGTATAGTGTTTGGGTGCATTTGGGATCTTTTCGTAACTCCATGAAACTCGATGCAAAATAGGGTGAACTGGTGCAATTAATGCAAAAGTTTGTGCCACAAAGTCTCGTCGGGATTTTTTGCAGTGAACGCACCCAATCCACCCCATTGGACCCTAAACTCATGTTTTGGTAAGTTTCATAGTGTTTGGGTTCAACTATTATCATTTCGTAACTGCATAAAACTTAGTGCACAACGGTGTGAACTGGTGCAATTAATGCAAAAGTTCGTGCCACGAAGTCACGTCGGGAGTTTTCATAAAGAACGCACCCAATCCACCACATTGGACCGTAAACTCATGTTTTGGTGTGCTGCATAGTGTTTGGGAGCATTTGGGATCGTTTCGTAACTGCATGAGTGCAAAACAGTGTGAACTGGTGCAATTAATGCAAAAGTACGTGCCACGAAGTCACGTCGGGATTTTTTGCAATGAACGCACCCAATCCACTCCATTGGACCATAGACTCATGTTTTGGTGCGTTGCATAGTCTTTGGGTGCGTTTGGAATCGTTTCATAACCGTAGGAAACTCGATGCAAAATAGGGCGAACTAGTGCAATTAATGCGAAAGCTCATGCCGCGAAGTCACATTTGGATTTTTCGAAACGAACGCACCCAATCCGCCCCATTGGACCGTAAACTCATGTTTTAGTGCGTTGCATAGTGTTCGGGTGCATTTGGGATCGTTTCGTAACTTCATCAAACTCGATGCAAAACAGGGTGAACTGGTGCAGTTAATGCAAAAGTTCGTGCCACGAAGTCACGTCGGGATTTTTCGCAATGAACACACCCAACCAACCCCATTGGAACCCGAACTCATGGTTTGGTGTGTTGCATAGTGTTTGGGTGCATTTAGGATCGTTTCATAACCGCATGAAACTCGATGCAAAATAGGGTGAACTGGTGCAATTAATGCAAAAGTTCGTGCCACAAAGTCACGTCGGGATTTTCGCAACGAACGCACCCAATCCACCCCATTGGACCCTAAACTCATGTTCTGGTAAGTTTCATAGTGTTTGGGTTCATCTATTATCGTTTCGTAACTGCATAAAACTCGGTGCACAACGGTGTGAACTGGTGCAATTAATGCAAAAGTTCGTGCCACGAAGTCATGTCGGGATTTTTCACAAAGAACGCACCCAATCCACCACATTGGACCCTAAACTCATGTTTTGGTGCGCTGCATAGTGTTTGGGAGCATTTGGGATCGTTTCGTAACTGCATGAGTGCAAACTGTGTGAACTAGTGCAATTAATGCAAAAGTACGTGCCACGAAGTCACGTCGGGATTTTTTGCAATGAACGCACCCAATCCACTCCATTGGACCATAGACTCATGTTTTGGTGCGTTGCATAGTCTTTGGGTGCGTTTGGAATCGTTTCATAACCGTAGGAAACTCGATGCAAAATAGGGCGAACTAGTGCAATTAATGCGAAAGCTCATGCCGCGAAGTCACATTTGGATTTTTCGAAACGAACGCACCCAATCCGCCCCATTGGACCGTAAACTCATGTTTTAGTGCATTGCATAGTGTTTGGGTGCATTTAGGATCGTTTCGTAACTTCATCAAACTCGATGCAAAACAGGGTGAACTGGTGCAGTTAATGCAAAAGTTCGTGCCACGAAGACACGTTGGGATTTTTCGCAATGAACACACCCAACCAACCCCATTGGAACCCGAACTCATGGTTTGGTGCGTTGCATAGTCTTTGGGTGCATTTAGGATCGTTTCGTAACCGCATGAAACTCGATGGAAAACAGGGTGAACTAGTGCAATTAATGCGAAAGCTCGTACCACGAAGTCACACCGGGATTTTTCTCTACGAACACACCCAGTCCACCCCATTGGACCCTAAAATCATGTTTTGGTGTGTTGCATAGTGTTTGGGTGCATTTGGGATCGTTTCATAACTGCATGAAACTCGGTGCAAAACAGTGTGAACTGGTGCAATTAATACAAAAGTACGTGCCACGAAGTCACGTCGGGATTTTTTGCAACGAACGCACCGAATCCACTCCGTTGGTCCCTAAACTCATGTTTTGGTAAGTTTCATAGTGTTTGGGGTCATCTATTATCGTTTCGTAACTGCATAAATCTCGGTGCAAAACGGTGCGAACTGGTGCAATTAATGCAAAAGTTCATGCCACGAAGTCACGTCGGGATTTTTCACAACGAACGTACCCAATCCACCACATTGTACCCTAAACTCATGTTTTGGTGCGCTGCATAGTGTTTGGGAGCATTTGGGACATTTCGTAACTGCATGAAACTTATTGCAAAACAGTGTGAACTAGTGCAATTAATGCAAAAGTACGTGCCACGAAGTCACGTCGGGATTTTTTACAATGAACGCACCCAATCCACTCCATTGGACCCTAAACTCATGATTTGGTGCGTTGCATAGTGTTTGGGTGCATTTGGGATCGTTTCGTAACCTCATGAAACTCGATGGAAAACAGGGTGAACTAGTGCAATTAATGCGGAAGCTCGTGCCACGAAGTCACGCCGGGATTTTTCTCTACGAACACACCCAGTCCACCCCATTAGACCCTAAACTCATGTTTTGGTCCGTTGCATAGTGTTTGGGTGCATTTGGGATCGTTTCATAACTGCATGAAACTCGGTGAAAAACAGAGTGAACTGGTGCAATTAAATCAAAAGTTCGTGCCACGAAGTCACGTTCGGATTTTTCGCAACTAACGCACCCAATCCGCCCCAGTGGACCCTAAACTCATGTTTTGGTGTGTTGTATAGTGTTTGGGTGCATTTGGGATCTTTTCGTAACTCCATGAAACTCGATGCAAAATAGGGTGAACTGGTGTAATTAATGCAAAAGTTCGTGCCACAAAGTCTCGTCGGGATTTTCGCAACGAACGCACCCAATCCACCCCATTGGACCCTAAACTCATGTTTTGGTAAGTTTCATAGTGTTTGGGTTCATCTATTATCGTTTCGTAACTGCATAAAACTCGGTGCACAACGGTGTGAACTGGTGCAATTAATGGAAAACTTCGTGCCACGAAGTCACGTCGGGATTTTTCACAAAGAACGCACCCAATCCACCACATTGGACCCTAAACTCATGTTTTGGTGCGCTGCATAGTGTTTGGGAGCATTTGGGATCGTTTTGTAACTGCATGAACTCAGTGCAAAACAGTGTGAACTAGTGCAATTAATGCAAAAGTACGTGCCACGAAGTCACGTCGGGATTTTTTACAATGAACGCACCCAATCCACCGCATTGGACCATAAACTCATGTTTTGGTGCGCTGCATAGTGTTTGGGAGCATTTGGGATCGTTTCGTAACTGCATGAGTGCAAAACAGTGTGAACTGGTGCAATTAATGCAAAAGTACGTGCCATGAAGTCACGTCGGGATTTTTTGCAATGAACGCACCCAATCCACTCCATTGGACCATAGACTCATGTTTTGGTGCGTTGCATAGTCTTTGGGTGCCTTTGGAATCGTTTCGTAACCGCAGGAAACTCGATGCAAAATAGGGCGAACTAGTGCAATTAATGCGAAAGCTCATGCCGCGAAGTCACATTTGGATTTTTCGAAACGAACGCACCCAATCCGCCCCATTGGACCGTAAACTCATGTTTTAGTGCGTTGCATAGTGTTTGGGTGCATTTGGGATCGTTTCGTAACTTCATCAAACTCGATGCAAAACAGGGTGAACTGGTGCAGTTAATGCAAAAGTTCGTGCCACGAAGTCACTTCGGGATTTTTCGCAATGAACACACCCAACCAACCCCATTGGAACCCGAACTCATGTTTTGGTCTGTTGCATAGTGTTTGGGTGTATTTGGGATCGTTTCATAACTGCATGAAACTCGGTGAAAAACAGAGTGAACTGGTGCAATTAAATCAAAAGTTCGTGCCACGAAGTCACGTTCGGATTTTTTTGCAACTAACGCACCCAATCCGCCCCATTGGACCCTAAACTCATGTTTTGGTGCGTTGTATAGTATTTGGGTGCATTTGGGATCTTTTCGGAACTCCATGAAACTCGATGCAAAATAGGGTGAACTGGTGCAATTAATGCAAAAGTTCGTGCCACAAAGTCACGTCGGGATTTTCGCAACGAACGCACCCAATCCACCCCATTGGACCCTAAACTCATGTTTTGGTAAGTTTCATAGTGTTTGGGTTCATCTATTATCGTTTCGTAACTGCATAAAACTCGGTGCACAACGGTGTGAACTGGTGCAATTAATGCAAAAGTTCGTGCCACGAAGTCACGTCGGGATTTTTCACAACGAACGTACCCAATCCACCACATTGGACCCTAAACTCATGTTTTGGTGCGCTGCATAGTGTTTGGGAGCATTTGGGACATTTCGTAACTGCATGAAACTTAGTGCAAAACAGTGTGAACTGGTGCAATTAATGCAAAAGTACGTGCCACGAAGTCACGTCGGGATTTTTTACAATGAACGCACCCAATCCACTCCATTGGACCCTAAACTCATGATTTGGTGCGTTGCATAGTGTTTGGGTGCATTTGGGATCGTTTCGTAACCTCATGAAACTAGATGGAAAACAGGGTGAACTAGTGCAATTAATGCGGAAGCTCGTGCCACGAAGTCACGCCGGGATTTTTCTCTACGAACACACCCAGTCCACCCCATTAGACCCTAAACTCATGTTTTGGTCCGTTGCATAGTGTTTGGGTGCATTTGGGATCGTTTCATAACTGCATGAAACTCGGTGAAAAACAGAGTGAACTGGTGCAATTAAATAAAAAGTTCGTGCCACGAAGTCACGTTCGGATTTTTCGCAACTAACGCACCCAATCCGCCCCAGTGGACCCTAAACTCATGTTTTGGTGCGTTGTATAGTGTTTGGGTGCATTTGGGATCTTTTCGTAACTCCATGAAACTCGATGCAAAATAGGGTGAACTGGTGTAATTAATGCAAAAGTTCGTGCCACAAAGTCTCGTCGGGATTTTCGCAACGAACGCACCCAATCCACCCCATTGGACCCTAAACTCATGTTTTGGTAAGTTTCATAGTGTTTGGGTTCATCTATTATCGTTTCGTAACTGCATAAAACTCGGTGCACAACGGTGTGAACTGGTGCAATTAATGGAAAACTTCGTGCCACGAAGTCACGTCGGGATTTTTCACAAAGAACGCACCCAATCCACCACATTGGACCCTAAACTCATGTTTTGGTGCGCTGCATAGTGTTTGGGAGCATTTGGGATCGTTTTGTAACTGCATGAACTCAGTGCAAAACAGTGTGAACTAGTGCAATTAATGCAAAAGTACGTGCCACGAAGTCACGTCGGGATTTTTTACAATGAACGCACCCAATCCACCGCATTGGACCATAAACTCATGTTTTGGTGCGCTGCATAGTGTTTGGGAGCATTTGGGATCGTTTCGTAACTGCATGAGTGCAAAACAGTGTGAACTGGTGCAATTAATGCAAAAGTACGTGCCATGAAGTCACGTCGGGATTTTTTGCAATGAACGAACCCAATCCACTCCATTGGACCATAGACTCATGTTTTGGTGCGTTGCATAGTCTTTGGGTGCCTTTGGAATCGTTTCGTAACCGCAGGAAACTCGATGCAAAATAGGGCGAACTAGTGCAATTAATGCGAAAGCTCATGCCGCGAAGTCACATTTGGATTTTTCGAAACGAACGCACCCAATCCGCCCCATTGGACCGTAAACTCATGTTTTAGTGCGTTGCATAGTGTTTGGGTGCATTTGGGATCGTTTCGTAACTTCATCAAACTCGATGCAAAACAGGGTGAACTGGTGCAGTTAATGCAAAAGTTCGTGCCACGAAGTCACTTCGGGATTTTTCGCAATGAACACACCCAACCAACCCCATTGGAACCCGAACTCATGTTTTGGTCTGTTGCATAGTGTTTGGGTGTATTTGGGATCGTTTCATAACTGCATGAAACTCGGTGAAAAACAGAGTGAACTGGTGCAATTAAATCAAAAGTTCGTGCCACGAAGTCACGTTCGGATTTTTTGCAACTAACGCACCCAATCCGCCCCATTGGACCCTAAACTCATGTTTTGGTGCGTTGTATAGTATTTGGGTGCATTTGGGATCTTTTCGTAACTCCATGAAACTCGATGCAAAATAGGGTGAACTGGTGCAATTAATGCAAAAGTTCGTGCCACAAAGTCACGTCGGGATTTTCGCAACGAACGCACCCAATCCACCCCATTGGACCCTAAACTCATGTTTTGGTAAGTTTCATAGTGTTTGGGTTCATCTATTATCGTTTCGTAAATGCATAAAACTCGGTGCACAACGGTGTGAACTGGTGCAATTAATGCAAAAGTTCGTGCCACGAAGTCACGTCGGGATTTTTCACAACGAACGTACCCAATCCACCACATTGGACCCTAAACTCATGTTTTGGTGCGCTGCATAGTGTTTGGGAGCATTTGGGACATTTCGTAACTGCATGAAACTTAGTGCAAAACAGTGTGAACTGGTGCAATTAATGCAAAAGTACGTGCCACGAAGTCACGTCGGGATTTTTTACAAAGAACGCACCCAATCCACTCCATTGGACCCTAAACTCATGATTTGGTGCGTTGCATAGTGTTTGGGTGCATTTGGGATCGTTTCGTAACCTCATGAAACTCGATGGAAAACAGGGTGAACTAGTGCAATTAATGCGGAAGCTCGTGCCACGAAGTCACGCCGGGATTTTTCTCTACGAACACACCCAGTCCACCCCATTAGACCCTAAACTCATGTTTTGGTCCGTTGCATAGTGTTTGGGTGCATTTGGGATCGTTTCATAACTGCATGAAACTCGGTGAAAAACAGAGTGAACTGGTGCAATTAAATCAAAAGTTCGTGCCACGAAGTCACGTTCGGATTTTTCGCAACTAACGCACCCAATCCGCCCCAGTGGACCCTAAACTCATGTTTTGGTGCGTTGTATAGTGTTTGGGTGCATTTGGGATCTTTTCGTAACTCCATGAAACTCGATGCAAAATAGGGTGAACTGGTGTAATTAATGCAAAAGTTCGTGCCACAAAGTCTCGTCGGGATTTTCGCAACGAACGCACCCAATCCACCCCATTGGACCCTAAACTCATGTTTTGGTAAGTTTCATAGTGTTTGGGTTCATCTATTATCGTTTCGTAACTGCATAAAACTCGGTGCACAACGGTGTGAACTGGTGCAATTAATGGAAAACTTCGTGCCACGAAGTCACGTCGGGATTTTTCACAAAGAACGCACCCAATCCACCACATTGGACCCTAAACTCATGTTTTGGTGCGCTGCATAGTGTTTGGGAGCATTTGGGATCGTTTTGTAACTGCATGAACTCAGTGCAAAACAGTGTGAACTAGTGCAATTAATGCAAAAGTACGTGCCACGAAGTCACGTCGGGATTTTTTACAATGAACGCACCCAATCCACCGCATTGGACCATAAACTCATGTTTTGGTGCGCTGCATAGTGTTTGGGAGCATTTGGGATCGTTTCGTAACTGCATGAGTGCAAAACAGTGTGAACTGGTGCAATTAATGCAAAAGTACGTGCCATGAAGTCACGTCAGGATTTTTTGCAATGAACGCACCCAATCCACTCCATTGGACCATAGACTCATGTTTTGGTGCGTTGCATAGTCTTTGGGTGCCTTTGGAATCGTTTCGTAACCGCAGGAAACTCGATGCAAAATAGGGCGAACTAGTGCAATTAATGCGAAAGCTCATGCCGCGAAGTCACATTTGGATTTTTCGAAACGAACGCACCCAATCCGCCCCATTGGACCGTAAACTCATGTTTTAGTGCGTTGCATAGTGTTTGGGTGCATTTGGGATCGTTTCGTAACTTCATCAAACTCGATGCAAAACAGGGTGAACTGGTGCAGTTAATGCAAAAGTTCGTGCCACGAAGTCACTTCGGGATTTTTCGCAATGAACACACCCAACCAACCCCATTGGAACCCGAACTCATGTTTTGGTCTGTTGCATAGTGTTTGGGTGTATTTGGGATCGTTTCATAACTGCATGAAACTCGGTGAAAAACAGAGTGAACTGGTGCAATTAAATCAAAAGTTCGTGCCACGAAGTCACGTTCGGATTTTTTGCAACTAACGCACCCAATCCGCCCCATTGGACCCTAAACTCATGTTTTGGTGCGTTGTATAGTATTTGGGTGCATTTGGGATCTTTTCGTAACTCCATGAAACTCGATGCAAAATA
Organism: Panicum virgatum; assembly: GCF_016808335.1. Taxonomy (NCBI): domain Eukaryota; kingdom Viridiplantae; phylum Streptophyta; class Magnoliopsida; order Poales; family Poaceae; genus Panicum; species Panicum virgatum. The sequence goes on from NW_024376275.1 coordinate 43,318, forward strand.
GGGTGAACTGGTGCAATTAATGCAAAAGTTCGTGCCACAAAGTCACGTCGGGATTTTCGCAACGAACGCACCCAATCCACCCCATTGGACCCTAAACTCATGTTTTGGTAAGTTTCATAGTGTTTGGGTTCATCTATTATCGTTTCGTAACTGCATAAAACTCGGTGCACAACGGTGTGAACTGGTGCAATTAATGCAAAAGTTCGTGCCACGAAGTCACGTCGGGATTTTTCACAACGAACGTACCCAATCCACCACATTGGACCCTAAACTCATGTTTTGGTGCGCTGCATAGTGTTTGGGAGCATTTGGGACATTTCGTAACTGCATGAAACTTAGTGCAAAACAGTGTGAACTGGTGCAATTAATGCAAAAGTACGTGCCACGAAGTCACGTCGGGATTTTTTACAATGAACGCACCCAATCCACTCCATTGGACCCTAAACTCATGATTTGGTGCGTTGCATAGTGTTTGGGTGCATTTGGGATCGTTTCGTAACCTCATGAAACTCGATGGAAAACAGGGTGAACTAGTGCAATTAATGCGGAAGCTCGTGCCACGAAGTCACGCCGGGATTTTTCTCTACGAACACACCCAGTCCACCCCATTAGACCCTAAACTCATGTTTTGGTCCATTGCATAGTGTTTGGGTGCATTTGGGATCGTTTCATAACTGCATGAAACTCGGTGAAAAACAGAGTGAACTGGTGCAATTAAATCAAAAGTTCGTGCCACGAAGTCACGTTCGGATTTTTCGCAACTAACGCACCCAATCCGCCCCAGTGGACCCTAAACTCATGTTTTGGTGCGTTGTATAGTGTTTGGGTGCATTTGGGATCTTTTCGTAACTCCATGAAACTCGATGCAAAATAGGGTGAACTGGTGTAATTAATGCAAAAGTTCGTGCCACAAAGTCTCGTCGGGATTTTCGCAACGAACGCACCCAATCCACCCCATTGGACCCTAAACTCATGTTTTGGTAAGTTTCATAGTGTTTGGGTTCATCTATTATCGTTTCGTAACTGCATAAAACTCGGTGCACAACGGTGTGAACTGGTGCAATTAATGGAAAACTTCGTGCCACGAAGGCACGTCGGGATTTTTCACAAAGAACGCACCCAATCCACCACATTGGACCCTAAACTCATGTTTTGGTGCGCTGCATAGTGTTTGGGAGCATTTGGGATCGTTTTGTAACTGCATGAACTCAATGCAAAACAGTGTGAACTAGTGCAATTAATGCAAAAGTACGTGCCACGAAGTCACGTCGGGATTTTTTACAATGAACGCACCCAATCCACCGCATTGGACCATAAACTCATGTTTTGGTGCGCTGCATAGTGTTTGGGAGCATTTGGGATCGTTTCGTAACTGCATGAGTGCAAAACAGTGTGAACTGGTGCAATTAATGCAAAAGTACGTGCCATGAAGTCACGTCGGGATTTTTTGCAATGAACGCACCCAATCCACTCCATTGGACCATAGACTCATGTTTTGGTGCGTTGCATAGTCTTTGGGTGCCTTTGGAATCGTTTCGTAACCGCAGGAAACTCGATGCAAAATAGGGCGAACTAGTGCAATTAATGCGAAAGCTCATGCCGCGAAGTCACATTTGGATTTTTCGAAACGAACGCACCCAATCCGCCCCATTGGACCGTAAACTCATGTTTTAGTGCGTTGCATAGTGTTTGGGTGCATTTGGGATCGTTTCGTAACTTCATCAAACTCGATGCAAAACAGGGTGAACTGGTGCAGTTAATGCAAAAGTTCGTGCCACGAAGTCACTTCGGGATTTTTCGCAATGAACACACCCAACCAACCCCATTGGAACCCGAACTCATGTTTTGGTCTGTTGCATAGTGTTTGGGTGTATTTGGGATCATTTCATAACTGCATGAAACTCGGTGAAAAACAGAGTGAACTGGTGCAATTAAATCAAAAGTTCGTGCCACGAAGTCAAGTTCGGATTTTTTGCAACTAACGCACCCAATCCGCCCCATTGGTCCCTAAACTCATGTTTTGGTGCGTTGTATAGTATTTGGGTGCATTTGGGATCTTTTCGTAACTCCATGAAACTCGATGCAAAATAGGGTGAACTGGTGCAATTAATGCAAAAGTTCGTGCCACAAAGTCACGTCGGGATTTTCGCAACGAACGCACCCAATCCACCCCATTGGACCCTAAACTCATGTTTTGGTAAGTTTCATAGTGTTTGGGTTCATCTATTATCGTTTCGTAACTGCATAAAACTCGGTGCACAACGGTGTGAACTGGTGCAATTAATGCAAAAGTTCGTGCCACGAAGTCACGTCGGGATTTTTCACAACGAACGTACCCAATCCACCACATTGGACCCTAAACTCATGTTTTGGTGCGCTGCATAGTGTTTGGGAGCATTTGGTATCGTTTCGTAACTGCATGAAACTCAGTGCAAAACAGTGTGAACTGGTGCAATTAATGCAAAAGTACGTGCCACGAAGTCATGTCGGGATTTTTTATAATGAACGCACCCAATCCATTCCATTGGACCCTAAACTCATGTTTTGGTGCGTTGCATAGTGTTTGGGTGCATTTGGGATCGTTTCGTAACCGCATGAAACCCGATGCAAAACATGGTGAATTAGTGCAATTAATGCGAAAGCTCGTGCCACGAAGTCATGTCGCAATTTTTCACAATGAACGCACCCAATCCATCCCATTGGAGCCTAAACTCATGTTTTGGTGCGTTGTATAGTGTTTGGGTGCATTTGGGATCTTTTCGTAACTCCATGAAACTCGATGCAAAATAGGGTGAACTGGTGTAATTAATGCAAAAGTTCGTGCCACAAAGTCTCGTCGGGATTTTCGCAACGAACGCACCCAATCCACCCCATTGGACCCTAAACTCATGTTTTGGTAAGTTTCATAGTGTTTGGGTTCATCTATTATCGTTTCGTAACTGCATAAAACTCGGTGCACAACGGTGTGAACTGGTGCAATTAATGGAAAACTTCGTGCCACGAAGTCACGTCGGGATTTTTCACAAAGAACGCACCCAATCCACCACATTGGACCCTAAACTCATGTTTTGGTGCGCTGCATAGTGTTTGGGAGCATTTGGGATCGTTTTGTAACTGCATGAACTCAGTGCAAAACAGTGTGAACTAGTGCAATTAATGCAAAAGTACGTGCCACGAAGTCACGTCGGGATTTTTTACAATGAACGCACCCAATCCACCGCATTGGACCATAAACTCATGTTTTGGTGCGCTGCATAGTGTTTGGGAGCATTTGGGATCGTTTCGTAACTGCATGAGTGCAAAACAGTGTGAACTGGTGCAATTAATGCAAAAGTACGTGCCATGAAGTCACGTCGGGATTTTTTGCAATGAACGAACCCAATCCACTCCATTGGACCATAGACTCATGTTTTGGTGCGTTGCATAGTCTTTGGGTGCCTTTGGAATCGTTTCGTAGCCGCAGGAAACTCGATGCAAAATAGGGCGAACTAGTGCAATTAATGCGAAAGCTCATGCCGCGAAGTCACATTTGGATTTTTCGAAACGAACGCACCCAATCCGCCCCATTGGACCGTAAACTCATGTTTTAGTGCGTTGCATAGTGTTTGGGTGCATTTGGGATCGTTTCGTAACTTCATCAAACTCGATGCAAAACAGGGTGAACTGGTGCAGTTAATGCAAAAGTTCGTGCCACGAAGTCACTTCGGGATTTTTCGCAATGAACACACACAACCAACCCCATTGGAACCCGAACTCATGTTTTGGTCTGTTGCATAGTGTTTGGGTGTATTTGGGATCGTTTCATAACTGCATGAAACTCGGTGAAAAACAGAGTGAACTGGTGCAATTAAATCAAAAGTTCGTGCCACGAAGTCAAGTTCGGATTTTTTGCAACTAACGCACCCAATCCGCCCCATTGGTCCCTAAACTCATGTTTTGGTGCGTTGTATAGTATTTGGGTGCATTTGGGATCTTTTCGTAACTCCATGAAACTCGATGCAAAATAGGGTGAACTGGTGCAATTAATGCAAAAGTTCGTGCCACAAAGTCACGTCGGGATTTTCGCAACGAACGCACCCAATCCACCCCATTGGACCCTAAACTCATGTTTTGGTAAGTTTCATAGTGTTTGGGTTCATCTATTATCGTTTCGTAACTGCATAAAACTCGGTGCACAACGGTGTGAACTGGTGCAATTAATGCAAAAGTTCGTGCCACGAAGTCACGTCGGGATTTTTCACAACGAACGTACCCAATCCACCACATTGGACCCTAAACTCATGTTTTGGTGCGCTGCATAGTGTTTGGGAGCATTTGGTATCGTTTCGTAACTGCATGAAACTCAGTGCAAAACAGTGTGAACTGGTGCAATTAATGCAAAAGTACGTGCCACGAAGTCATGTCGGGATTTTTTATAATGAACGCACCCAATCCATTCCATTGGACCCTAAACTCATGTTTTGGTGCGTTGCATAGTGTTTGGGTGCATTTGGGATCGTTTCGTAACCGCATGAAACCCGATGCAAAACATGGTGAATTAGTGCAATTAATGCGAAAGCTCGTGCCACGAAGTCATGTCGCAATTTTTCACAATGAACGCACCCAATCCGTCCCATTGGAGCCTAAACTCATGTTTTGCTGCGTTGTATAGTGTTTGGGTGCATTTGGGATTATTTCGTAACTCCATGAAACTCGATGCAAAACAGGGTGAACTGGTGCAATTAATGCAAAAGTTCATGCCACGAAGTCACGTCTGGATTTTTCGCAACGAACACACCCAATCCACCCCATTGGATCCTAAACTCATGTTTTGATAAGTTTCATAGTGGTTGGGTTCATCTGTTATCGTTTCGTAACTGCATGAAACTCGGTGCAAAACGGTGTGAACTGGTGCAATTAATGCAAAGGTTCGTGCCACGAAGTCACGTTGGGATTTTTCGCAACGAATGCACCCAATCCACCCCATTAGACTCTAAACTCATATTTTGGTAAGTGTCATAGTGTTTGGGTTCATCTGTTATCATTTCGTAACTGCATGAAATTGGGTGCAAAACGGTGTGAACTGGTGCTATTAATGCAAAAGTCCGTGCCACGAAGTTACGTTCGGATTTTTCGCAACGAACGCACCCAATCCGCCCCATTGGACCCGAACTCATGTTTTGGTCCGTTGCATAGTGTTTGGGTGCATTTAGGATCGTTTCGTAGCCGCATGAAACTCGATGGAAAACTGGGTGACCTAGTGCAATTAATGCGAAAGCTCGTGCCACGAAGTCACGCTGAGATTTTTCTCTACGAACGCATCCAGTCTACCCCATTGGTCCCTAAACTCATGTTTTGGTGCGTTGCATAGTGTTTGGGTGCATTTGGGATCGTTTCATAACTGCATGAAGCTCGGTGCAAAACAGTGTGAACTGGTGCAATTAATACAAAAGTACGTGCCACGAAGTCACGTCGGGATTTTTTGCAACGAACACACCGAATCCACTCCGTTGGACCCTAGACTCCTGTTTTGGTAAGTTTCATAGTGTTTGGGTTCATCTATTATCGTTTCGTAACTGCATAAAACTCGGTGCAAATCGGTGTGAACTGGTGCAATTAATGCAAAAGTTCGTGCCACGAAGTCACGTCGGGATTTTTCACAACGAACGTACCCAATCCACCACATTGGACCCTAAACTAATGTTTTGGTGCGCTGCATAGTGTTTGGGAGAATTTGGGATCGTTTCGTAACTGCATGAAACTCAGTGCAAAAAGTGTGAACTGGTGCAATTAATGCAAAAGTACGTGCCACGAAGTCACGTCGGGATTTTTTACAATGAACGCACCCAATCCACTCCATTGGACCCTAAACTCATGATTTGGTGCGTTGCATAGTGTTTGGGTGCATTTGGGATCGTTTGGTAACCTCATGAAACTCGATGGAAAACAGGGTGAACTAGTGCAATTAATGCGGAAGCTCGTGCCACGAAGTCACGCCGGGATTTTTCTCTACGAACACACCCAGTCCACCCCATTAGACCCAAAACTCATGTTTTGGTCCGTTGCATAGTGTTTGGGTGCATTTGGGATCGTTTCATAACTGCATGAAACTCGGTGAAAAACAGAGTGAACTGGTGCAATTAAATCAAAAGTTCGTGCCATGAAGTCACGTTCGGATTTTTCGCAACTAACGCACCCAATCCGCCCCAGTGGACCCTAAACTCATGTTTTGGTGCGTTGTATAGTGTTTGGGTGCATTTGGGATCTTTTCGTAACTCCATGAAACTCGATGCAAAATAGGGTGAACTGGTGTAATTAATGCAAAAGTTCGTGCCACAAAGTCTCGTCGGGATTTTCGCAACGAACGCACCCAATCCACCCCATTGGACCCTAAACTCATGTTTTGGTAAGTTTCATAGTGTTTGGGTTTATCTATTATCGTTTCGTAACTGCATAAAACTCGGTGCACAACGGTGTGAACTGGTGCAATTAATGGAAAACTTCGTGCCACGAAGTCACGTCGGGATTTTTCACAAAGAACGCACCCAATCCACCACGTTGGACCCTAAACTCATGTTTTGGTGCGTTGCATAGTGTTTGGGTGCATTTGGGATCGTTTCGTAACCGCATGAAACCCGATGCAAAACATGGTGAATTAGTGCAATTAATGCGAAAGCTCGTGCCACGAAGTCATGTCGCAATTTTTCACAATGAACGCACCCAATCCATCCCATTGGAGCCTAAACTCATGTTTTGGTGCGTTGTATAGTGTTTGGGTGCATTTGGGATCTTTTCGTAACTCCATGAAACTCGATGCAAAATAGGGTGAACTGGTGTAATTAATGCAAAAGTTCGTGCCACAAAGTCTCGTCGGGATTTTCGCAACGAACGCACCCAATCCACCCCATTGGACCCTAAACTCATGTTTTGGTAAGTTTCATAGTGTTTGGGTTCATCTATTATCGTTTCGTAACTGCATAAAACTCGGTGCACAACGGTGTGAACTGGTGCAATTAATGGAAAACTTCGTGCCACGAAGTCACGTCGGGATTTTTCACAAAGAACGCACCCAATCCACCACATTGGACCCTAAACTCATGTTTTGGTGCGCTGCATAGTGTTTGGGAGCATTTGGGATCGTTTTGTAACTGCATGAACTCAGTGCAAAACAGTGTGAACTAGTGCAATTAATGCAAAAGTACGTGCCACGAAGTCACGTCGGGATTTTTTACAATGAACGCACCCAATCCACCGCATTGGACCATAAACTCATGTTTTGGTGCGCTGCATAGTGTTTGGGAGCATTTGGGATCGTTTCGTAACTGCATGAGTGCAAAACAGTGTGAACTGGTGCAATTAATGCAAAAGTACGTGCCATGAAGTCACGTCGGGATTTTTTGCAATGAACGAACCCAATCCACTCCATTGGACCATAGACTCATGTTTTGGTGCGTTGCATAGTCTTTGGGTGCCTTTGGAATCGTTTCGTAACCGCAGGAAACTCGATGCAAAATAGGGCGAACTAGTGCAATTAATGCGAAAGCTCATGCCGCGAAGTCACATTTGGATTTTTCGAAACGAACGCACCCAATCCGCCCCATTGGACCGTAAACTCATGTTTTAGTGCGTTGCATAGTGTTTGGGTGCATTTGGGATCGTTTCGTAACTTCATCAAACTCGATGCAAAACAGGGTGAACTGGTGCAGTTAATGCAAAAGTTTGTGCCACGAAGTCACTTCGGGATTTTTCGCAATGAACACACCCAACCAACCCCATTGGAACCCGAACTCATGTTTTGGTCTGTTGCATAGTGTTTGGGTGTATTTGGGATCGTTTCATAACTGCATGAAACTCGGTGAAAAACAGAGTGAACTGGTGCAATTAAATCAAAAGTTCGTGCCACGAAGTCAAGTTCGGATTTTTTGCAACTAACGCACCCAATCCGCCCCATTGGTCCCTAAACTCATGTTTTGGTGCGTTGTATAGTATTTGGGTGCATTTGGGATCTTTTCGTAACTCCATGAAACTCGATGCAAAATAGGGTGAACTGGTGCAATTAATGCAAAAGTTCGTGCCACAAAGTCACGTCGGGATTTTCGCAACGAACGCACCCAATCCACCCCATTGGACCCTAAACTCATGTTTTGGTAAGTTTCATAGTGTTTGGGTTCATCTATTATCGTTTCGTAACTGCATAAAACTCGGTGCACAACGGTGTGAACTGGTGCAATTAATGCAAAAGTTCGTGCCACGAAGTCACGTCGGGATTTTTCACAACGAACGTACCCAATCCACCACATTGGACCCTAAACTCATGTTTTGGTGCGCTGCATAGTGTTTGGGAGCATTTGGTATCGTTTCGTAACTGCATGAAACTCAGTGCAAAACTGTGTGAACTGGTGCAATTAATGCAAAAGTACGTGCCACGAAGTCATGTCGGGATTTTTTATAATGAACGCACCCAATCCATTCCATTGGACCCTAAACTCATGTTTTGGTGCGTTGCATAGTGTTTGGGTGCATTTGGGATCGTTTCGTAACCGCATGAAACCCGATGCAAAACATGGTGAATTAGTGCAATTAATGCGAAAGCTCGTGCCACGAAGTCATGTCGCAATTTTTCACAATGAACGCACCCAATCCGTCCCATTGGAGCCTAAACTCATGTTTTGCTGCGTTGTATAGTGTTTGGGTGCATTTGGGATTATTTCGTAACTCCATGAAACTCGATGCAAAACAGGGTGAACTGGTGCAATTAATGCAAAAGTTCATGCCACGAAGTCACGTCTGGATTTTTCGCAACGAACACACCCAATCCACCCCATTGGATCCTAAACTCATGTTTTGATAAGTTTCATAGTGGTTGGGTTCATCTGTTATCGTTTCGTAACTGCATGAAACTCGGTGCAAAACGGTGTGAACTGGTGCAATTAATGCAAAGGTTCGTGCCACGAAGTCACGTTGGGATTTTTCGCAACGAATGCACCCAATCCACCCCATTAGACTCTAAACTCATATTTTGGTAAGTGTCATAGTGTTTGGGTTCATCTGTTATCATTTCGTAACTGCATGAAATTGGGTGCAAAACGGTGTGAACTGGTGCTATTAATGCAAAAGTCCGTGCCACGAAGTTACGCTCGGATTTTTCGCAACGAACGCACCCAATCCGCCCCATTGGACCCGAACTCATGTTTTGGTCCGTTGCATAGTGTTTGGGTGCATTTAGGATCGTTTCGTAGCCGCATGAAACTCGATGGAAAACTGGGTGACCTAGTGCAATTAATGCGAAAGCTCGTGCCACGAAGTCACGCTGAGATTTTTCTCTACGAACGCATCCAGTCTACCCCATTGGTCCCTAAACTCATGTTTTGGTGCGTTGCATAGTGTTTGGGTGCATTTGGGATCGTTTCATAACTGCATGAAGCTCGGTGCAAAACAGTGTGAACTGGTGCAATTAATACAAAAGTACGTGCCACGAAGTCACGTTGGGATTTTTCGCAACGAATGCACCCAATCCACCCCATTAGACTCTAAACTCATATTTTGGTAAGTGTCATAGTGTTTGGGTTCATCTGTTATCATTTCGTAACTGCATGAAATTGGGTGCAAAACGGTGTGAACTGGTGCTATTAATGCAAAAGTCCGTGCCACGAAGTTACGTTCGGATTTTTCGCAACGAACGCACCCAATCCGCCCCATTGGACCCGAACTCATGTTTTGGTCCGTTGCATAGTGTTTGGGTGCATTTAGGATCGTTTCGTAGCCGCATGAAACTCGATGGAAAACTGGGTGACCTAGTGCAATTAATGCGAAAGCTCGTGCCACGAAGTCACGCTGAGATTTTTCTCTACGAACGCATCCAGTCTACCCCATTGGTCCCTAAACTCATGTTTTGGTGCGTTGCATAGTGTTTGGGTGCATTTGGGATCGTTTCATAACTGCATGAAGCTCGGTGCAAAACAGTGTGAACTGGTGCAATTAATACAAAAGTACGTGCCACGAAGTCACGTCGGGATTTTTTGCAACGAACACACCGAATCCACTCCGTTGGACCCTAGACTCCTGTTTTGGTAAGTTTCATAGTGTTTGGGTTCATCTATTATCGTTTCGTAACTGCATAAAACTCGGTGCAAATCGGTGTGAACTGGTGCAATTAATGCAAAAGTTCGTGCCACGAAGTCACGTCGGGATTTTTCACAACGAACGTACCCAATCCACCACATTGGACCCTAAACTAATGTTTTGGTGCGCTGCATAGTGTTTGGGAGAATTTGGGATCGTTTCGTAACTGCATGAAACTCAGTGCAAAAAGTGTGAACTGGTGCAATTAATGCAAAAGTACGTGCCACGAAGTCACGTCGGGATTTTTTACAATGAACGCACCCAATCCACTCCATTGGACCCTAAACTCATGATTTGGTGCGTTGCATAGTGTTTGGGTGCATTTGGGATTGTTTCGTAACCTCATGAAACTCGATGGAAAACAGGGTGAACTAGTGCAATTAATGCGGAAGCTCGTGCCACGAAGTCACGCCGGGATTTTTCTCTACGAACACACCCAGTCCACCCCATTAGACCCTAAACTCATGTTTTGGTCCGTTGCATAGTGTTTGGGTGCATTTGGGATCGTTTCATAACTGCATGAAACTCAGTGAAAAACAGAGTGAACTGGTGCAATTAAATCAAAAGTTCGTGCCACGAAGTCACGTTCGGATTTTTCGCAACTAACGCACCCAATCCGCCCCAGTGGACCCTAAACTCATGTTTTGGTGCGTTGTATAGTGTTTGGGTGCATTTGGGATCTTTTCGTAACTCCATGAAACTCGATGCAAAATAGGGTGAACTGGTGTAATTAATGCAAAAGTTCGTGCCACAAAGTCTCGTCGGGATTTTCGCAACGAACGCACCCAATCCACCCCATTGGACCCTAAACTCATGTTTTGGTAAGTTTCATAGTGTTTGGGTTCATCTATTATCGTTTCGTAACTGCATAAAACTCGGTGCACAACGGTGTGAACTGGTGCAATTAATGGAAAACTTCGTGCCACGAAGTCACGTCGGGATTTTTCACAAAGAACGCACCCAATCCACCACATTGGACCCTAAACTCATGTTTTGGTGCGCTGCATAGTGTTTGGGAGCATTTGGGATCGTTTTGTAACTGCATGAACTCAGTGCAAAACAGTGTGAACTAGTGCAATTAATGCAAAAGTACGTGCCACGAAGTCACGTCGGGATTTTTTACAATGAACGCACCCAATCCACCGCATTGGACCATAAACTCATGTTTTGGTGCGCTGCATAGTGTTTGGGAGCATTTGGGATCGTTTCGTAACTGCATGAGTGCAAAACAGTGTGAACTGGTGCAATTAATGCAAAAGTACGTGCCATGAAGTCACGTCGGGATTTTTTGCAATGAACGCACCCAATCCACTCCATTGGACCATAGACTCATGTTTTGGTGCGTTGCATAGTCTTTGGGTGCCTTTGGAATCGTTTCGTAACCGCAGGAAACTCGATGCAAAATAGGGCGAACTAGTGCAATTAATGCGAAAGCTCATGCCGCGAAGTCACATTTGGATTTTTCGAAACGAACGCACCCAATCCGCCCCATTGGACCGTAAACTCATGTTTTAGTGCGTTGCATAGTGTTTGGGTGCATTTGGGATCGTTTCGTAACTTCATCAAACTCGATGCAAAACAGGGTGAACTGGTGCAGTTAATGCAAAAGTTCGTGCCACGAAGTCACTTCGGGATTTTTCGCAATGAACACACCCAACCAACCCCATTGGAACCCGAACTCATGTTTTGGTCTGTTGCATAGTGTTTGGGTGTATTTGGGGTCGTTTCATAACTGCATGAAACTCGGTGAAAAACAGAGTGAACTGGTGCAATTAAATCAAAAGTTCGTGCCACGATGTCACGTTCGGATTTTTTGCAACTAACGCACCCAATCCGCTCCATTGGACCCTAAACTCATGTTTTGGTGCGTTGTATAGTATTTGGGTGCATTTGGGATCTTTTCGTAACTCCATGAAACTCGATGCAAAATAGGGTGAACTGGTGCAATTAATGCAAAAGTTCGTGCCACGAAGTCACGTCGGGATTTTCGCAACGAACGCACCCAATCCACCCCATTGGACCCTAAACTCATGTTTTGGTAAGTTTCATAGTGTTTGGGTTCATCTATTATTGTTTCGTAACTGCGTAAAACTCGGTGCACAACGGTGTGAACTGGTGCAATTAATGCAAAAGTTCGTGCAACGAAGTCACGTCAGTAATTTTCACAACGAACGTACCCAATCCACCACATTGGACCCTAAACTCATGTTTTGGTGCGCTGCATAGTGTTTGGGAGCATTTGGGACATTTCGTAACTGCATGAAACACAGTGCAAAACAGTGTGAACTGGTGCAATTAATGCAAAAGTACGTGCCACGAAGTCACGTCGGGATTTTTTACAATGAACGCACCCAATCCACTCCATTGGACCCTAAACTCATGATTTGGTGCGTTGCATGGTGTTTGGGTGCGTTTGGGATCGTTTCGTAACCTCATGAAACTCGATGGAAAACAGGGTGAACTAGTGCAATTAATGCGGAAGCTCGTGCCACGAAGTCACATTTGGATTTTTCTCTACGAACACACCCAGTCCACCCCATTAGACCCTAAACTCATGTTTTGGTCCGTTGCATAGTGTTTGGGTGCATTTGGGATCGTTTCGTAACTGCATGAAACTCGGTGAAAAACAGAGTGAACTGGTGCAATTAAATCAAAAGTTCGTGCCACGAAGTCACGTTCGGATTTTTCGCAACTAACGCACCCAATCCGCCCCAGTGGACCCTAAACTCATGTTTTGGTGCATTGTATAGTGTTTGGGTGCATTTGGGATCTTTTCGTAACTCCATGAAACTCGATGCAAAATAGGGTGAACTGGTGTAATTAATGCAAAAGTTCGTGCCACAAAGTCTCGTCGGGATTTTCGCAACGAACGCACCCAATCCACCCCATTGGACCCTAAACTCATGTTTTGGTAAGTTTCATAGTGTTTGGGTTCATCTATTATCGTTTCGTAACTGCATAAAACTCGGTGCACAACGGTGTGAACTGGTGCAATTAATGGAAAACTTCGTGCCACGAAGTCACGTCGGGATTTTTCACAAAGAACGCACCCAATCCACCACATTGGACCCTAAACTCATGTTTTGGTGCGCTGCATAGTGTTTGGGAGCATTTGGGATCGTTTTGTAACTGCATGAACTCAGTGCAAAACAGTGTGAACTAGTGCAATTAATGCAAAAGTACGTGCCACGAAGTCACGTCGGGATTTTTTACAATGAACGCACCCAATCCACCGCATTGGACCATAAACTCATGTTTTGGTGCGCTGCATAGTGTTTGGGAGCATTTGGGATCGTTTCGTAACTGCATGAGTGCAAAACAGTGTGAACTGGTGCAATTAATGCAAAAGTACGTGCCATGAACTCACGTCGGGATTTTTTGCAATGAACGCACCCAATCCACTCCATTGGACCATAGACTCATGTTTTGGTGCGTTGCATAGTCTTTGGGTGCCTTTGGAATCGTTTCGTAACCGCAGGAAACTCGATGCAAAATAGGGCGAACTAGTGCAATTAATGCGAAAGCTCATGCCGCGAAGTCACATTTGGATTTTTCGAAACGAACGCACCCAATCCGCCCCATTGGACCGTAAACTCATGTTTTAGTGCGTTGCATAGTGTTTGGGTGCATTTGGGATCGTTTCGTAACTTCATCAAACTCGATGCAAAACAGGGTGAACTGGTGCAGTTAATGCAAAAGTTCGTGCCACGAAGTCACTTCGGGATTTTTCGCAATGAACACACCCAACCAACCCCATTGGAACCCGAACTCATGTTTTGGTCTGTTGCATAGTGTTTGGGTGTATTTGGGATCGTTTCATAACTGCATGAAACTCGGTGAAAAACAGAGTGAACTGGTGCAATTAAATCAATAGTTCGTGCCACGAAGTCACGTTCGGATTTTTTGCAACTAACGCACCCAATCCGCCCCATTGGTCCCTAAACTCATGTTTTGGTGCGTTGTATAGTATTTGGGTGCATTTGGGATCTTTTCGTAACTCCATGAAACTCGATGCAAAATAGGGTGAACTGGTGCAATTAATGCAAAAGTTCGTGCCACAAAGTCACGTCGGGATTTTCGCAACGAACGCACCCAATCCACCCCATTGGACCCTAAACTCATGTTTTGGTAAGTTTCATAGTGTTTGGGTTCATCTATTATCGTTTCGTAACTGCATAAAACTCGGTGCACAACGGTGTGAACTGGTGCAATTAATGCAAAAGTTCGTGCCACGAAGTCACGTCGGGATTTTTCACAACGAACGTACCCAATCCACCACATTGGACCCTAAACTCATGTTTTGGTGCGCTGCATAGTGTTTGGGAGCATTTGGTATCGTTTCGTAACTGCATGAAACTCAGTGCAAAACAGTGTGAACTGGTGCAATTAATGCAAAAGTACGTGCCACGAAGTCATGTCGGGATTTTTTATAATGAACGCACCCAATCCATTCCATTGGACCCTAAACTCATGTTTTGGTGCGTTGCATAGTGTTTGGGTGCATTTGGGATCGTTTCGTAACCGCATGAAACCCGATGCAAAACATGGTGAATTAGTGCAATTAATGCGAAAGCTCGTGCCACGAAGTCATGTCGCAATTTTTCACAATGAACGCACCCAATCCGTCCCATTGGAGCCTAAACTCATGTTTTGCTGCGTTGCATAGTGTTTGGGTGCATTTGGGATTATTTCGTAACTCCATGAAACTCGATGCAAAACAGGGTGAACTGGTGCAATTAATGCAAAAGTTCATGCCACGAAGTCACGTCTGGATTTTTCGCAACGAACACACCCAATCCACCCCATTGGATCCTAAACTCATGTTTTGATAAGTTTCATAGTGGTTGGGTTCATCTGTTATCGTTTCGTAACTGCATGAAACTCGGTGCAAAACAGTGTGAACTGGTGCAATTAATGCAAAGGTTCGTGCCACGAAGTCACGTTAGGATTTTTCGCAACGAATGCACCCAATCCACCCCATTAGACTCTAAACTCATATTTTGGTAAGTGTCATAGTGTTTGGGTTCATCTGTTATCATTTCGTAACTGCATGAAATTGGGTGCAAAACGGTGTGAACTGGTGCTATTAATGCAAAAGTCCGTGCCACGAAGTTACGTTCGGATTTTTCGCAACGAACGCACCCAATCCGCCCCATTGGACCCTAAACTCATGTTTTTGTGCGTTGTATAGTGTTTGGGTGCATTTGGGATCATTTCGTAACTCCATGAAACTCGATTCAAAATAGGGTGAACTGGTGCAATTAATGCAAAAGTTCGTGCCACGAAGTCACGTTGGGATTTTTCGCAACGAACGCACCCAATCCACCCCATTGGACCCTAAACTCATGTTTTGGTAAGTTTCATAGTGTTTGGGTTCATATATTATTGTTTCGTAACTGCGTAAAACTCAGTGCAAAACAGTGTGAACTGGTGCAATTAATGCAAAAGTTCGTGCAACGAAGTCACGTCAGTAATTTTCACAAAGAACGCGCCCAATCGACCACATTGGACCCTAAACTTATGTTTTGGTGCACTGCATAGTGTTTGGGAGCATTTGGGATCGTTTCTTAACTGCATGAAACACAGTGCAAAACAGTGTGAACTAGTGCAATTAATGCAAAAGTACGTGCCACGAAGTCACGTCGGGATTTTTTGCAATAAACGCACCCAATCCACTCCATTGGACCATAAACTCATGTTTTGGTGCGTTGCATAGTGTTTGGGTGCGTTTGGAATCATTTCGTAACCGCAGGAAACTCGATGCAAAATAGGGCGAACTAGTGCAATTAATGTGAAAGCTCATGCCACGAAGTCACATTTGGATTTTTCGAAACAAACGCACCCAATCTGCCCCAGTGGACCGTAAACTCATGTTTTAGTGAGTTGCATAGTGTTTGGGTGCATTTGGGATCGTTTCGTAACTTCATCAAACTCGATGCAAAACAGGGTGAACTGGTGCAGTTAATATAAAATTTCGTGCCACGAAGTCACGTCGGTATTTTTCACAATGAACACACCCAACCAACCCCATTGGAACCCGAACTCATGTTTTGGTCCGTTGCATAGTGTTTGGGTGCATTTAGGATCGTTTCGTAGCCGCATGAAACTCGATGGAAAACTGGGTGACCTAGTGCAATTAATGCGAAAGCTCGTGCCACGAAGTCACGCTGAGATTTTTCTCTACGAACGCATCCAGTCTACCCCATTGGTCCCTAAACTCATGTTTTGGTGCGTTGCATAGTGTTTGGGTGCATTTGGGATCGTTTCATAACTGCATGAAGCTCGGTGCAAAACAGTGTGAACTGGTGCAATTAATACAAAAGTACGTGCCACGAAGTCACGTCGGGATTTTTTGCAACGAACACACCGAATCCACTCCGTTGGACCCTAGACTCCTGTTTTGGTAAGTTTCATAGTGTTTTTGTTCATCTATTATCGTTTCGTAACTGCATAAAACTCGGTGCAAATCGGTGTGAACTGGTGCAATTAATGCAAAAGTTCGTGCCACGAAGTCACGTCGGGATTTTTCACAACGAACGTACCCAATCCACCACATTGGACCCTAAACTAATGTTTTGGTGCGCTGCATAGTGTTTGGGAGAATTTGGGATCGTTTCGTAACTGCATGAAACTCAGTGCAAAAAGTGTGAACTGGTGCAATTAATGCAAAAGTACGTGCCACGAAGTCACGTCGGGATTTTTTACAATGAACGCACCAAATCCACTCCATTGGACCCTAAACTCATGTTTTGGTGCGTTGCATAGTGTTTGGGTGCATTTGGGATCGTTTCGTAACCGCATGAAACTCGATGCAAAACATGGTGAATTAGTGCAATTAATGCGAAAGCTCGTGCCACGAAGTCACGTCGCGATTTTTCACAATGAATGCACCCAATCCGCCCCATTGGAGCCTAAACTCATGTTTTGGTGCGTTGTATAGTGTTTTGGTGCATTTGGGATTGTTCCGTAACTGCATGAAACTCAGTACAAAACAGTGTGAACTGGTGCAATAAATGCAAAAGTACGTGCCACGAAGTCATGTCGGGATTTTTTGCAAGGAACGCACCCAATCCACTCCATTGGACCCTAAACTCATGTTTTGGTAAGTTTCATAGTGCTCGGGTTCATCTGTTATCATTTCGTAACTGCATGAAACTCGGTGCAAAACGGTGTGAACTAGTGCAATTAATGCAAAAGTTCGTGCCCCGAAGTCACGTCAGGATTTTTCGCAACGAACACACCCAATCTGCCCCATTGGACCCTAAATTCATGTTTTGGTGCGTTGTAGAGTGTTTGGGTGCATTTGGCATCGTTTCGTAACTGCATGAAACTCGAAGCAAAACAGGGTGAACTGGTGCAATTAATTCAAAAGTTCGCACCACGAAGTCACGTCGGGATTTTTTGAAACGAACGCACCCAATCCACTCCATTGGACCCTAAACTCATGTTTTGGTGTGTTGCATAGTGTTTGGGTGCATTTGGGATCATTTCGTAACCGCATGAAACTCGATGCAAAATAGGGTGAATTAGTGCAATTAATGCGAAAGCTCGTGCCACGAAGTCAAACCGGGATTTTTCTCTACGATCACACCCAATCCACCCCATTGGACCCTAAACTCATGTTTTGGTGCGCTGCATAGTGTTTGGGAGCATTTGGAATCGTTTCGTAAATGCATGAAACTCGAAGCAAAACAGGGTGAACTGGTGCAATTAATGCAAAAGTTCGCGCCACGAAGTCACGTCGGGATTTTTTGCAACGAACGCACCCAATCCACTCCATTGGACCCTAAACTCATGTTTTGGTGCGTTGCATAGTGTTTGGGTGCATTTGGGATCATTTCGTATCTGCATGAAACTCGATGCAAAACAGGGTGAATTAGTGCAATTAATGCGAAAGCTCGTGCCACAAAGTCACGTCGGGATTTTCGCAACGAACGCACCCAATCCACCCCATTGGACCCTAAACTCATGTTTTGGTAAGTTTCATAGTGTTTGGGTTCATCTATTATCGTTTCGTAACTGCATAAAACTCGGTGCACAACGGTGTGAACTGGTGCAATTAATGCAAAAGTTCGTGCCACGAAGTCACGTCGGGATTTTTCACAACGAACGTACCCAATCCACCACATTGGACCCTAAACTCATGTTTTGGTGCGCTGCATAGTGTTTGGGAGCATTTGGTATCGTTTCGTAACTGCATGAAACTCAGTGCAAAACAGTGTGAACTGGTGCAATTAATGCAAAAGTACGTGCCACGAAGTCATGTCGGGATTTTTTATAATGAACGC
The DNA here is from genome assembly GCF_016808335.1 of Panicum virgatum. Lineage (NCBI taxonomy): Eukaryota > Viridiplantae > Streptophyta > Magnoliopsida > Poales > Poaceae > Panicum > Panicum virgatum. The sequence goes on from NW_024376275.1 coordinate 61,707, forward strand.
ACCCAATCCATTCCATTGGACCCTAAACTCATGTTTTGGTGCGTTGCATAGTGTTTGGGTGCATTTGGGATCGTTTCGTAACCGCATGAAACCCGATGCAAAACATGGTGAATTAGTGCAATTAATGCGAAAGCTCGTGCCACGAAGTCATGTCGCAATTTTTCACAATGAACGCACCCAATCCGTCCCATTGGAGCCTAAACTCATGTTTTGCTGCGTTGTATAGTGTTTGGGTGCATTTGGGATTATTTCGTAACTCCATGAAACTCGATGCAAAACAGGGTGAACTGGTGCAATTAATGCAAAAGTTCATGCCACGAAGTCACGTCTGGATTTTTCGCAACGAACACACCCAATCCACCCCATTGGATCCTAAACTCATGTTTTGATAAGTTTCATAGTGGTTGGGTTCATCTGTTATCGTTTCGTAACTGCATGAAACTCGGTGCAAAACGGTGTGAACTGGTGCAATTAATGCAAAGGTTCGTGCCACGAAGTCACGTTAGGATTTTTCGCAACGAATGCACCCAATCCACCCCATTAGACTCTAAACTCATATTTTGGTAAGTGTCATAGTGTTTGGGTTCATCTGTTATCATTTCGTAACTGCATGAAATTGGGTGCAAAACGGTGTGAACTGGTGCTATTAATGCAAAAGTCCGTGCCACGAAGTTACGTTCGGATTTTTCGCAACGAACGCACCCAATCCGCCCCATTGGACCCTAAACTCATGTTTTTGTGCGTTGTATAGTGTTTGGGTGCATTTGGGATCATTTCGTAACTCCATGAAACTCGATTCAAAATAGGGTGAACTGGTGCAATTAATGCAAAAGTTCGTGCCACGAAGTCACGTCGGGATTTTTCGCAACGAACGCACCCAATCCACCCCATTGGACCCTAAACTCATGTTTTGGTAAGTTTCATAGTGTTTGGGTTCATATATTATTGTTTCGTAACTGCGTAAAACTCAGTGCAAAACAGTGTGAACTGGTGCAATTAATGCAAAAGTTCGTGCAACGAAGTCACGTCAGTAATTTTCACAAAGAACGCGCCCAATCGACCACATTGGACCCTAAACTTATGTTTTGGTGCACTGCATAGTGTTTGGGAGCATTTGGGATCGTTTCTTAACTGCATGAAACACAGTGCAAAACAGTGTGAACTAGTGCAATTAATGCAAAAGTACGTGCCACGAAGTCACGTCGGGATTTTTTGCAATAAACGCACCCAATCCACTCCATTGGACCATAAACTCATGTTTTGGTGCGTTGCATAGTGTTTGGGTGCGTTTGGAATCATTTCGTAACCGCAGGAAACTCGATGCAAAATAGGGCGAACTAGTGCAATTAATGTGAAAGCTCATGCCACGAAGTCACATTTGGATTTTTCGAAACAAACGCACCCAATCTGCCCCAGTGGACCGTAAACTCATGTTTTAGTGAGTTGCATAGTGTTTGGGTGCATTTGGGATCGTTTCGTAACTTCATCAAACTCGATGCAAAACAGGGTGAACTGGTGCAGTTAATATAAAATTTCGTGCCACGAAGTCACGTCGGTATTTTTCACAATGAACACACCCAACCAACCCCATTGGAACCCGAACTCATGTTTTGGTCCGTTGCATAGTGTTTGGGTGCATTTAGGATCGTTTTGTAGCCGCATGAAACTCGATGGAAAACTGGGTGACCTAGTGCAATTAATGCGAAAGCTCGTGCCACGAAGTCACGCTGAGATTTTTCTCTACGAACGCATCCAGTCTACCCCATTGGTCCCTAAACTCATGTTTTGGTGCGTTGCATAGTGTTTGGGTGCATTTGGGATCGTTTCATAACTGCATGAAGCTCGGTGCAAAACAGTGTGAACTGGTGCAATTAATACAAAAGTACGTGCCACGAAGTCACGTCGGGATTTTTTGCAACGAACACACCGAATCCACTCCGTTGGACCCTAGACTCCTGTTTTGGTAAGTTTCATAGTGTTTTTGTTCATCTATTATCGTTTCGTAACTGCATGAAACTCGGTGCAAATCGGTGTGAACTGGTGCAATTAATGCAAAAGTTCGTGCCACGAAGTCACGTCGGGATTTTTCACAACGAACGTACCCAATCCACCACATTGGACCCTAAACTAATGTTTTGGTGCGCTGCATAGTGTTTGGGAGAATTTGGGATCGTTTCGTAACTGCATGAAACTCAGTGCAAAAAGTGTGAACTGGTGCAATTAATGCAAAAGTACGTGCCACGAAGTCACGTCGGGATTTTTTACAATGAACGCACCAAATCCACTCCATTGGACCCTAAACTCATGTTTTGGTGCGTTGCATAGTGTTTGGGTGCATTTGGGATCGTTTCGTAACCGCATGAAACTCGATGCAAAACATGGTGAATTAGTGCAATTAATGCGAAAGCTCGTGCCACGAAGTCACGTCGCGATTTTTCACAATGAATGCACCCAATCCGCCCCATTGGAGCCTAAACTCATGTTTTGGTGCGTTGTATAGTGTTTTGGTGCATTTGGGATTGTTCCGTAACTGCATGAAACTCAGTGCAAAACAGTGTGAACTGGTGCAATAAATGCAAAAGTACGTGCCACGAAGTCATGTCGGGATTTTTTGCAAGGAACGCACCCAATCCACTCCATTGGACCCTAAACTCATGTTTTGGTAAGTTTCATAGTGCTCGGGTTCATCTGTTATCATTTCGTAACTGCATGAAACTCGGTGCAAAACGGTGTGAACTAGTGCAATTAATGCAAAAGTTCGTGCCCCGAAGTCACGTCAGGATTTTTCGCAACGAACACACCCAATCTGCCCCATTGGACCCTAAATTCATGTTTTGGTGCGTTGTAGAGTGTTTGGGTGCATTTGGCATCGTTTCGTAAATGCATGAAACTCGAAGCAAAACAGGGTGAACTGGTGCAATTAATGCAAAAGTTCGCGCCACGAAGTCACGTCGGGATTTTTTGCAACGAACGCACCCAATCCACTCCATTGGACCCTAAACTCATGTTTTGGTGCGTTGCATAGTGTTTGGGTGCATTTGGGATCATTTCGTATCTGCATGAAACTCGATGCAAAACAGGGTGAATTAGTGCAATTAATGCGAAAGCTCGTGCCACAAAGTCACACCGGGATTTTTCTCTACGATCACACCCAATCCACCCCATTGGACCCTAAACTCATGTTTTGGTGCATTTGGGATTGTTCCGCAACTGCATGAAACTTAGTGCAAAACAGTGTGAACTAGTGCAATTAATGCAAAAGTACGTGCCACGAAGTCACGTCAGGATTTTTTGCAACGAATGCACCCAATCCACTCCATTGGACCCTAAACTCATGTTTTGGTGCGTTGCATAGAGTTTGGGTGCATTTGGGATCGTTTCATAACCGCATGAAACTCGATGCAAACTACGGTGAACTAGTGCAATTAATGCGAAAGCTCGTACCATGAAGTCACGCTGGGATTTTTCTCTACGAACGCAACCAATCCACCCCATTAGACCCTAAACTCATGTTTTGGTAAGTTTCATAGTGTTTGGGTTCATCTATTATCGTTTCGTAACTGCATAAAACTCAGTGCAAAACGGTGTGAATTGGTGCAATTAATGCAAAAGTTCGTGCCACGAAGTCACATCGGGATTTTTCACAACGAACGCACCCAATCCACCACATTGGACCCTAAACTCATGTTTTGGTGCGCTGCATAGTGTTTGGGAGCATTTGGGATTGTTTCGTAGCTGCACGAAACTCAGTGCAAAACAGTGTGAACTGGTGCAATTAATGCAAAAAGTACGTGCCACAAAGTCACGTCGGGATTTTTTGCAACGAACGCACCCAATCCACTCCATTGGACCCTAAACTCATGTTTTGGTGTGTTGCATAGTGTTTGGGTGCATTCGGGATCGTTTCGTAACCGCATGAAACTTGATGCAAAACAGGGTGAACTAGTGCAATTAATGCGAAAGTTCGTGCCACGAAATCACGTCGAGATTTTTCACAACGATCGCACCCAATCCGCCCCATTGAACCCTAAACTCATTGTTTGGTGCGTTGTATAGTGTGTTGGGTGCATTTGGGATCATTTTGTAACTCCATGAAACACGATGCCAAATACGGTGAACTAGTGTAATTAATGCGAAATCTCGTGCCACGAAGTCACGCCGGGATTTTTCTCATCGAACGCACCCAATCCACCCTATTAGATCCTAAACTCATGATTTGGTAAGTTTCATAGTGTTTGGGTTCATCTATTATCATTTCGTAACTGCATAAAACTCGGTGCAAAACAGTGTGAACTGGTGCAATTAAATCAAAAGTTCGTGCCAAGAAGTCACGTTCGGATTTTTCGCAACTAACGCACCCAATCCGCCCCAGTGGACCCTAAACTCATGTTTTGGTGCGTTGTATAGTGTTTGGGTGCATTTGGGATCTTTTCGTAACTCCATGAAACTCGATGCAAAATAGGGTGAACTGGTGCAATTAATGCAAAAGTTTGTGCCACAAAGTCTCGTCGGGATTTTCGCAATGAACGCACCCAATCCACCCCATTGGACCCTAAACTCATGTTTTGGTAAGTTTCATAGTGTTTGGGTTCATCTATTATCGTTTCGTAACTGCATAAAACTCAGTGCACAACGGTGTGAACTGGTGCAATTATTGCAAAAGTTCGTGCCACGAAGTCACGTCGGGATTTTTCACAACGAACGTACCCAATCCACCACATTGGACCCTAAACTCATGTTTTGGTGCGCTGCATAGTGTTTGGGAGCATTTGGGATCGTTTCGTAACTGCATGAAACTCAGTGCAAAATAGTGTGAACTGGTGCAATTAATGCAAAAGTACGTGCCACGAAGTCACGTCGGGATTTTTTATAATGAACGCATCCAATCCATTCCATTGGACCCTAAAATCATGTTTTGGTGCGTTGCATAGTGTTTGGGTGCATTTGGGATCGTTTCGTAACCGCAGGAAACTCGATGCAAAATAGGGCGAACTAGTGCAATTAATGCGAAAGCTCATGCCGCGAAGTCACATTTGGATTTTTCAAAACGAACGCACCCAATCCGCCCCATTGGACCGTAAACTCATGTTTTAGTGCGTTGCATAGTGTTTGGGTGCATTTGGGATCGTTTCGTAACTTCATCAAACTCGATGCAAAACAGGGTGAACTGGTGCAGTTAATGCAAAAGTTCGTGCCACGAAGTCACTTCGGGATTTTTCGCAATGAACACACCCAACCAACCCCATTGGAACCCGAACTCATGTTTTGGTCTGTTGCATAGTGTTTGGGTGCATTTGGGATCGTTTCATAACTGCATGAAACTCGGTGAAAAACAGAGTGAACTGGTGCAATTAAATCAAAAGTACGTGCCACGAAGTCACGTTCGGATTTTTCGCAACTAACGCACCCAATCCGCCCCATTGGACCCTAAACTCATGTTTTGGTGCGTTGTATAGTATTTGGGTGCATTTGGGATCTTTTCGTAACTCCATGAAACTCGATGCAAAATAGGGTGAACTGGTGCAATTAATGCAAAAGTTCGTGCCACAAAGTCACGTCGGGATTTTCGCAACGAACACACCCAATCCACCCCATTGGACCCTAAACTCATGTTTTGGTAAGTTTCATAGTGTTTGGGTTCATCTATTATCGTTTCGTAACTGCATAAAACTCGGTGCACAACGGTGTGAACTAGTGCAATTAATGCAAAAGTTCGTGCCACGAAGTCACGTCGGGATTTTTCACAACGAACGTACCCAATCCACCACATTGGACCCTAAACTCATGTTTTGGTGTGCTGCATAGTGTTTGGGAGCATTTGGGATCGTTTCGTAACTGCATGAAACTCAGTGCAAAACAGTGTGAACTGGTGCAATTAATGCAAAAGTACGTGCCACGAAGTCACGTCGGGATTTTTTATAATGAACGCACCCAATCCATTCCATTGGACCCTAAACTCATGTTTTGGTGCGTTGCATAGTGTTTGGGTGCATTTGGGATCATTTCGTAACCGCATGAAACCCGATGCAAAACATGGTGAATTAGTGCAATTAATGCGAAAGCTCGTGCCACGAAGTCACGTCGCAATTTTTCACAATGAACGCACCCAATCCGCCCCATTGGAGCCTAAACTCATGTTGTGGTGCGTTGTATAGTGTTTGGGTGCATTTGGGATTATTTCGTAACTCCATGAAACTCGATGCAAAACAGGGTGAACTGGTGCAATTAATGCAAAAGTTCATGCCACGAAGTCACGTCTAGATTTTTCGCCACGAACGCACCCAATCCGCCCAATTGGACCCTAAACTCACGTTTTGGTGTGTTGTATAGTGTTTGGGTGCATTTGGGATCATTTCGTAACTCCCTGAAACTCGATGCAAAATAGGGTGAATTGTTGCAATGAGTGCAAAAGTTCGTGCCACGAAGTCACGTCTGGATTTTTCGCAACGAACACACCCAATCCACCCCATTGGATCCTAAACTCATGTTTTGATAAGTTTCATAGTGCTTGGGTTCATCTGTTATCGTTTTGTAACTGCATGAAACTCGGTGCAAAACGGTGTGAACTGGTGCAATTAATGCAAAAGTTCGTCCCACGAAGTCACGTTGGGATTTTTCGCAACGAATGCACCCAATCCACCCCATTAGACTCTAAACTCATATTTTGGTAAGTGTCATAGTGTTTGGGTTCATCTGTTATCATTTCGTAACTGCATGAAATTGGGTGCAAAACGGTGTGAACTGGTGCTATTAATGCAAAAGTCCGTGCCACGAAGTTACGTTCGGATTTTTCGCAACGAACCCAACCAATCCGCCCCATTGGACCCTAAACTCATGTTTTTGTCCGTTGTATAGGGTTTGGGTGCATTTGGGATCATTTCGTAACTCCATGAAACTCGATTCAAAATAGGGTGAACTGGTGCAATTAATGCAAAAGTTCGTGCCACGAAGTCACGTCGGGATTTTTCGCAACGAACGCACCCAATCCACCCCATTGGACCCTAAACTCATGTTTTGGTAAGTTTCATAGTGTTTGGGTTCATCAATTATTGTTTCGTAACTGCGTAAAACTCAGTGCAAAACGGTGTGAACTGGTGCAATTAATGCAAAAGTTCGTGCAACGAAGTCACGTCAGTAATTTTCACAAAGAACGCACCCAATCGACCACATTGGACCCTAAACTCATGTTTTGGTGCACTGCATAGTGTTTGGGAGCATTTGGGATCGTTTCGTAACTGCATGAAACACAGTGCAAAACAGTGTGAACTAGTGCAATTAATGCAAAAGTACGTGCCACGAAGTCACGTCGGGATTTTTTGCAATAAACGCACCCAATCCACTCCATTGGACCATAAACTCATGTTTTGGTGCGTTGCATAGTGTTTGGGTGCGTTTGGAATCGTTTCGTAACCGCAAGAAACTCGATGCAAAATAGGGCGAACTAGTGCAATTAATGTGAAAGCTCATGCCACGAAGTCACATTTGGATTTTTCGAAACAAACGCACCCAATCTGCCCCATTGGACCGTAAACTCATGTTTTAGTGAGTTGCATAGTGTTTGGGTGCATTTGGGATCGTTTCGTAACTTCATCAAACTCGATGCAAAACAGGGTGAACTGGTGCAGTTAATATAAAATTTCGTGCCACGAAGTCACATCGGTATTTTTCGCAATGAACACACCCAACCAACCCCATTGGAACCCGAACTCATGTTTTGGTCCGTTGCATAGTGTTTGGGTGCATTTAGGATCGTTTCGTAACCGCATGAAACTCGATGGAAAACTGGGTGACCTAGTGCAATTAATGCGAAAGCTCGTGCCACGAAGTCACGCTGGGATTTTTCTCTACGAACGCATCCAGTCTACCCCATTGGTCCCTAAACTCATGTTTTGGTGCGTTGCATAGTGTTTGGGTGCATTTGGGATTGTTTCATAACTGCATGAAGCTCGGTGCAAAACAGTGTGAACTGGTGCAATTAATACAAAAGTATGTGCCACGAAGTCACGTCGGGATTTTTTGCAACGAACGCACCGAATCCACTCCGTTGGACCCTAGACTCCTGTTTTGGTAAGTTTCATAGTGTTTGGTTCATCTATTATCGTTTCGTAACTGCATAAAACTCGGTGCAAATCGGTGTGAACTGGTGCAATTAATGCAAAAGTTCGTGCCACGAAGTCACGTCGGGATTTTTCTCTTCGAACGTACCCAATCCACCACATTGGACCCTAAACTAATGTTTTGGTGCGCTGCATAGTGTTTGGGAGCATTTGGGATCGTTTCGTAACTGCATGAAACTCAGTGCAAAAAGTGTGAACTGGTGCAATTAATGCAAAAGTACGTGCCACGAAGTCACGTCGGGATTTTTTACAATGAACGCACCAAATCCACTCCATTGGACCCAAAACTCATGTTTTGGTGCGTTGCATAGTGTTTGGGTGCATTTGGGATCGTTTCGTAACCTCATGAAACTCGATGCAAAACATGGTGAATTAGTGCAATTAATGCGAAAGCTCGTGCCACGAAGTCACGTCGCGATTTTTCACAATGAATGTACCCAATCCGCCCCATTGGAGCCTAAACTTATGTTTAGGTGCGTTGTATAGTGTTTGGGTGCATTTGGGATTATTTCGTAACTCCATGAAACTCGATGCAAAACATGGTGAAATGGTGCAATTAATGCAAAAGTTCATGCCACGAAGTCACGTCTAGATTTTTCGCAACGAACGCACCCAATCCGCTCCATTGGACCCTAAACTCACATTTTGGTGTGTTGTATAGTGTTTGGGTGCATTTGGGATCATTTCGTAACTCCCTGAAACTCGATGCAAAATAGGGTGAACTATTGCAATTAATGCAAAAGTTCATGCCACGAAGTCACGTCTAGATTTTTCGCCACGAACGCACCCAATCCGCCCAATTGGACCCTAAACTCACGTTTTGGTGTGTTGTATAGTGTTTGGGTGCATTTGGGATCATTTCATAACTCCCTGAAACTCGATGCAAAATAGGGTGAATTGTTGCAATGAATGCAAAAGTTCGTGACACGAAGTCACGTCTGGATTTTTTGCAACGAACACACCCAATCCACCCCATTGGATCCTAAACTCATGTTTTGATAAGTTTCATAGTGCTTGGGTTCATCTGTTATCGTTTCGTAACTGCATGAAACTCGGTGCAAAACGGTGTGAACTGGTGCAATTAATGCAAAAGTTCGTCCCACGAAGTCACGTTGGGATTTTTCGCAACGAATGCACCCAATCCACCCCATTAGACTCTAAACTCATATTTTGGTAAGTGTCATAGTGTTTGGGTTCATCTGTTATCATTTCGTAACTGCATGAAATTGGGTGCAAAACGGTGTGAACTGGTGCTATTAATGCAAAAGTCCGTGCCCTGAAGTTACGTTCGGATTTTTCGCAACGAACGCACCCAATCCGCCCCATTGGACCCTAAACTCATGTTTTTGTCCGTTGTATATTGTTTGGGTGCATTTGGGATCATTTCGTAACTCCATGAAACTCGATTCAAAATAGGGTGAACTGGTGCAATTAATGCAAAAGTTCGTGCCACGAAGTCACGTCGGGATTTTTCGCAACGAACGCACCCAATCCACCCCATTGGACCATAAACTCATGTTTTGGTAAGTTTCATAGTGTTTGGGTTCATCAATTATTGTTTCGTAACTGCGTAAAACTCAGTGCAAAACGGTGTGAACTGGTGCAATTAATGCAAAAGTTCGTGCAACGAAGTCACGTCAGTAATTTTCAGAAAGAACGCACCCAATCGACCACATTGGACCCTAAACTCATGTTTTGGTGCACTGCATAGTGTTTGGGAGCATTTGGGATCGTTTCGTAACTGCATGAAACACAGTGCAAAACAGTGTGAACTAGTGCAATTAATGCAAAAGTACGTGCCACGAAGTCACGTCGGGATTTTTTGCAATAAACGCACCCAATCCACTCCATTGGACCATAAACTCATGTTTTGGTGCGTTGCATAGTGTTTGGGTGCGTTTGGAATCGTTTCGTAACCGCAGGAAACTCGATGCAAAATAGGGCGAACTAGTGCAATTAATGTGAAAGCTCATGCCACAAAGTCACATTTGGATTTTTCTAAACAAACGCACCCAATCTGCCCCATTGGACCGTAAACTCATGTTTTAGTGAGTTGCATAGTGTTTGGGTGCATTTGGGATCGTTTCGTAACTTCATCAAACTCGATGCAAAACAGGGTGAACTGGTGCAGTTAATATAAAATTTCGTGCCACGAAGTCACGTCGGTATTTTTCGCAATGAACACACCCAACCAACCCCATTGGAACCCGAACTCATGTTTTGGTCCGTTGCATAGTGTTTGGGTGCATTTAGGATCGTTTCATAACCGCATGAAACTCGATGGAAAACTGGGTGACCTAGTGCAATTAATGCGAAAGCTCGTGCCACGAAGTCACGCTGGGATTTTTCTCTACGAACGCATCCAGTCTACCCCATTGGTCCCTAAACTCATGTTTTGGTGCGTTGCATAGTGTTTGGGTGCATTTGGGATTGTTTCATAACTGCATGAAGCTCGGTGCAAAACAGTGTGAACTGGTGCAATTAATACAAAAGTACGTGCCACGAAGTCACGTCGGGATTTTTTGCAACGAACGCAACGAATCCACTCCGTTGGACCCTAGACTCCTATTTTGGTAAGTTTCATAGTGTTTGGTTCATCTATTATCGTTTCGTAACTGCATAAAACTCGGTGCAAATCGGTGTGAACTGGTGCAATTAATGCAAAAGTTCGTGCCACGAAGTCACGTCAGGATTTTTCACAACGAACGTACCCAATCCACCACATTGGACCCTAAACTAATGTTTTGGTGCGCTGCATAGTGTTTGGGAGCATTTGGGATCGTTTCGTAACTGCATAAAACTCAGTGCAAAAAGTGTGAACTGGTGCAATTAATGCAAAAGTACGTGCCACGAAGTCACGTCGGGATTTTTTACAATGAACGCACCAAATCCACTCCATTGGACCCTAAACTCATGTTTTGGTGCGTTGCATAGTGTTTGGGTGCATTTGGGATCGTTTCGTAACCGCATGAAACTCGATGCAAAACATGGTGAATTAGTGCAATTAATGCGAAAGCTCGTGCCACGAAGTCACGTCGCGATTTTTCACAATGAATGTACCCAATCCGCCCCATTGGAGCCTAAACTTATGTTTAGGTGCGTTGTATAGTGTTTGGGTGCATTTGGGATTATTTCGTAACTCCATGAAACTCGATGCAAAACATGGTGAAATGGTGCAATTAATGCAAAAGTTCATGCCACGAAGTCACATCTAGATTTTTAACAACAAACGCACCCAATCCGCTCCATTGGACCCTAAACTCACATTTTGGTGTGTTGTATAGTGTTTGCGTGCATTTGGGATCATTTCGTAACTCCCTGAAACTCGATGCAAAATAGGGTGAACTATTGCAATTAATGCAAAAGTTCGTGCCACGAAGTCACGTCTAGATTTTTCGCAACGAACACACCCAATCCACCCCATTGGACCCTAAACTCATGTTTTGGTAAGTTTCATAGTGCTCGGGTTCATCTGTTATCATTTCGTAACTGCATGAAACTCGGTGCAAAACGGTGTGAACTAGTGCAATTAATGCAAAAGTTCGTGCCACGAAGTCACGTCAGGATTTTTCGCAACGAACGCACCCAATCTACCCCATTGGACCCTAAACTCATGTTTTGGTGCGTTGTAGAGTGTTTGGGTGCATTTGGGATCGTTTCGTAACTGCATGAAACTCGAAGCAAAACAGGGCGAATTGGTGCAATTAATTCAAAAGTTCGCGCCACGAAGTCACGTCGGGATTTTTTGAAACGAACGCACCCAATCCACTCCATTGGACCCTAAACTCATGTTTTGGTGCGTTGCATAGTGTTTGGGTGCATTTGGGATCATTTCGTAACCGCATGAAACTCGATGCAAAATAGGGTGAATTAGTGCAATTAATGCGAAAGCTCGTGCCACGAAGTCAAACCGGGATTTTTCTCTACGATCACACCCAATCCACCCCATTGGACCCTAAACTCATGTTTTGGTGCGTTGTATAGTGTTTTGGTGCATTTGGGATTGTTCCGTAACTGCATGAAACTCAGTGCAAAACAGTGTGAACTGGTGCAATAAATGCAAAAGTACGTGCCACGAAGTCATTTCGGGATTTTTTGCAAGGAACGCACCCAATCCACTCCATTGGACCCTAAACTCATGTTTTGGTGCGTTGCATAGTGTTTGGGTGCATTTGGGATCGTTTCTTAACCGCATGAAACTCGATGCAAACTACGGTGAACTAGTGCAATTAATGCGAAAGCTCGTACCACGAAGTCACGTCGGGATTTTTTGCAACGAACGCACCCAATCCACTCCATTGGACCCTAAACTCATGTTTTGGTGTGTTGCATAGTGTTTGGGTGCATTCGGGATCGTTTCGTAACCGCATGAAACTTGATGCAAAACAGGGTGAACTAGTGCAATTAATGCGAAAGTTCGTGCCACGAAATCACGTCGAGATTTTTCACAACGATCGCACCCAATCCGCCCCATTGAACCCTAAACTCATTGTTTGGTGCGTTGTATAGTGTGTTGGGTGCATTTGGGATCATTTTGTAACTCCATGAAACACGATGCAAAATACGGTGAACTAGTGTAATTAATGCGAAATCTCGTGCCACGAAGTCACGCCGGGATTTTTCTCTTCGAACGAACCCAATCCACTCTTTTAGATCCTAAACTCATGATTGGTAAGTTGCATAGTGTTTGGGTTCATCTATTATCGTTTCGTAACTGCATAAAACTCGGTGCAAAATAGTGTGAACTGGTGCAATTAATGCAAAAGTTTGTGCCACGAAGTCACATCAGGATTTTTCACAACGAACGCACCCAATCCACCACATTGGACCCTAAACTCATGTTTTGGTGCGCTGCATAGTGTTTGGGAGCATTTGGGATCGTTTCGTAACTGCATGAAACTCAATGCAAAACAGTGTGAACTGGTGCAATTAATGCAAAAGTACGTGCCACGAAGTCACGTCGGGATTTTTTGCAACGAACGCACCCAATCCACTCCGTTGGACCCTAAACTCATGTTTTGGTGCGTTGCATAGTGTTTAGGTGCATTCGGGATCGTTTTGTAACCGCATGAAACTCGATGCAAAATAGGGTGAACTAGTGCAATTAATGCGAAAGCTCGTGCCATGAAATCATGCCGAGATTTTTCTCTACGAATGCACCCAGTCCACCACATTAGACCCTAAACTCAAGTTTTGGTCCGTTGCATAGTGTTTGGTTGCATTTGGGATCATTTCATAACTGCATGAAACTCGGTGCAAAACAGCGTGAACTGGTGCAATTAAACCAAAAGTTCGTGCCACAAAGTCACGTTCGGATTTTTCGCAACGAACGCATCCAATTCGCCCCATTGGACCCTAAACTCATGTTTTGGTGCGTTGTATTGTGTTTGGGTGCATTTGGGATCATTTCATAACTCCATGAAACTCGATGCAAAATAGGGTGAACTGGTGCAATTAATGCAAAAGTTCGTGCCACGAAGTCAGGTCAGGATTTTCGCAATGAACGCACCCAATCCACCCCATTAGATCCTAAACTCATGTTTTGGTAAGTTTCATAGTGTTTGCGTTCATCTATTATCGTTTCGTAACTGCATAAAACTCAGTGCAAAACGGTGTGAATTGGTGTAATTAATGCAAAAGTTCGTGCCACGAAGTCACGTCGGGATTTTTCACAACGAACGCACCCAATCCACCACATTGGACCCTAAACTCATGTTTTGGTGCACTGCATAGTGTTTGGGAGCATTTGGGATTGTTTCGTAGCTGCATGAAACTTAGTGCAAAACAGTGTGAACTGGTGCAATTAATGCAAAAGTACGTGCCACGAAGTCACGTCGTAATTTTTTGCAACGAACACACCCAATCCACTCCATTGGACCCTAAACTCATGTTTTGGTGCGTTGCATAGTGTTTGGGTGCATTCGGGATCGTTTTTGTAACCGCATGAAACTCGATGCAAAACAGGGTGAACTAGTGCAATTAATGCGAAACTTCGTGCCACGAAATCACGTCAGGATTTTTCACAATGATCGCACCCAATCCGCCCCATTGAACCCTAAACTCATTGTTTGGTGCGTTGTATAGTGTTTGGGTGCATTTGGGATCATTTTGTAACTCCATGAAACACGATGCAAAACAGGGTGAACTGGTGCAATTGATGCCAAAGTTCATGCCACGAAGTCACGTCGGGGTTTTTCACAATGAACGCACCCAATCCACCCCATTGGATCCTAAACTCATGTTTTCATAAGTTTCATTGTGTTTGGGTGCATTTGTTATGGTTTCGTAACTGCATGAAACCCGGTGCAAAATGGTGTGAACTGGTGCAATTAATGCAAAAGTTCATGCCACGAAGTCACGTCCGGATTTTTCGCAACGAACGCACCCAATCTGCCCCATTGGACCCTAAACTCATTTTTTGGTGCGTTGTAGAGTGTTTGGGTGCATTTGGGATCGTATCGTAACTACATGAAACTCGAAGCAAAACAGGGTGAACTGGTGCAATTAATGCAAAAGTTCGCGCCACGAAGTCATGTCGGGATTTTTTGCAACGAACGCACCCACTCCACTTCATTGGACCCTAAACTCATGTTTTGGTGCGTTGCATAGTGTTTGGGTGCATTTGGGATGGTTTCGTAACCGCATGAAACTCGATGCAAAATAGGGTGAATTAGTGCAATTAATGCGAAAGCTCGTGCCACGAAGTAACGCCAGGATTTTTCTCTACGATCGCACCCAATCCACCCCATTGGACCCTAAACTCATGTTTTGGTGTGTTGTATAGTGTTTGGGTGCATTTGGGATTGTTCCGTAACTGCATGAAACTCAGTGCAAAATAGTGTGAACTGGTGCAATAAATGCAAAAGTACGTGCCACGAAGTCACGTCGGTATTTTTTGCAACGAACGCACCCAATCCACTCCATTGGACCCTAAACTCATGTTTTGGTGCGTTGCATAGTGTTTGGGTGCATTTGGGATCGTTTCGTAACCACATGAAACTCGATGCAGAATACGGTCAACTAGTGTAATTAATGCGAAAGCTCGTGCCACGAAGTCACGCCTGAATTTTTCTCTTCGAACGCACCCAATCCACCCAATTAGATCCTAAACTCATGTTTTGGTAAGTTTCATAGTGTTTGGGTTCATCTATTATCGTTTCGTAACTGCATAAAACTCGGTGCAAAACGGTGTGAACTGGTGCAATTAATGCAAAAGTACGTGCCACGAAGTCACGTCGGGATTTTTTGCAACGAACACACCCAATCCACTCCATTGGACCCTAAACTCATGTTTTGGTGCGTTGCATAGTGTTTGGGTGCATTCGGGATTGTTTCGTAACCGCATGAAACTCGATGGAAAACAGGGTGAACTAGTTTAATTAATGCAGAAGCTCATGCCACGAAGTCACGCCGGGATTTTTCTCTACGAACGCACCCAGTCCACCCCATTAGACCCTAAACTCATGTTTTGGTCCGTTGCATAGTGTTTGGGTGCATTTGGGATCGTTTCATAACTGCATGAAACTCGGTGAAAAACAGAGTGAACTGGTGCAATTAAATCAAAAGTTCGTGCTACAAAATCACGTCGGGATTTTCACAACGAACGCACCCAATCCACCCCATTGGACCCTAAACTCATGTTTTGGTATGTTTTATAGTGTTTGGGTTCATCTATTATCATTTCGTAACTGCATAAAACTCGGTGCACAATGGTGTGAACTGGTGCAATTAATGCAAAAGTTCGTGCCACGAAGTCACATCGGGATTTTTCACAACGAACGTACCCAATCCACCACATTGGACCCTAAACTCATGTTTTGGTGCGCTGCATAGTGTTTGGGAGCATTTGGGATCGTTTCGTAACTGCATGAAACTCAGTGCAAAACAGTGTGAACTGGTGTAATTAATGCAAAAGTACGTGCCACGAAGTCACGTCAGGATTTTTTATAATGAACGCACTCAATCCACTCCATTGGACCCTAAACTCATGTTTTGGTGCGTTGCATAGTGTTTGGGTGCATTCGGGATTGTTTCGTTACCGCATGAAACTCGCTGCAAAACAGGGTGAACTAGTGCAATTAATGCGAAAGCTCGTGCCACGAAATCACGCCGGGATTTTTCTCTACGAACTTACCCAGTCCATCCCATTAGACCCTAAACTCATGATTTGGTCCGTTGCATAGTGTTTGGGTGCATTTGGGATCGTTTCATAACTGCTTGAAACTCGGTGCAAAAAAGAGTGAACTGGTGCAATTAAATCAAAAGTTTGTGCCACGAAGTCACGTTCGGATTTTTCGCAAGGAACGCACCCAATCCGCCCCATTGGACCCTAAACTAATGTTTTGGTGCGTTGTATAGTGTTTGGGTGCATTTGGGATCATATCGTAACTCCATGAAACTCGATGCAAAATAGGGTGAACTGGTGCAATTAATGCAAAAGTTCATGCCACGAAGGGCCTGTTTGTTTCCGATTAAAAGTCGCTTCTTGGGGGAAGGAACGCGAGAATCGAAAATAATCCCGCCAAACACTTTGCGGTGGGCGCGATTGTTTTCATCGCCGCTTCATTCCGACGGCCGGTTTTGTACTGGAAAGCGAGAATCACGTAACGCAGATAGAATCACGATTCTAGGGAATGCCGATCGACCGATTCGCGCGTCCGCATCAAGCGGAAACAAACACGCCCGAAGTCACGTTCGGATTTTTCGCAACGAACGCACCCAATCCACCCCATTGGACCCTAAACTCATGTTTTGGTAAGTTTCATAGTGTTTGGGTTCATCTATTATCATTTCGTAAATGCATAAAACTCGGTGCAAAACGGTGTGAACTAGTGCAAATAATGCAAAATTTTGTGCCACGAAGTCACGTCAGGATTTTTCACAACGAACGCACCCAATCCACCACATTGGACCCTAAACTCATGTTTTGGTGCGCTGCATAGTGTTTGGGAGCATTTGGGATCGTTTCGTAACTGCATGAAACTCAGTGCAAAACAGTGTGAACGGGTGCAATTAATGTAAAAGTACGTGCCACGAAGTCACGTCGGGATTTTTTTGCAACGAACGCACCCAATCCACTCCATTCGACCCTAAACTCATGTTTTGGTGCGTTGCATAGTATTTGGGTGCATTCGGGATCGTTTCGTAACCGCATGAAACTCGATGCAAAATAGGGTGAACTAGTGCAATTGATGCGAAAGCTCGTGCCATGAAATCACGCCGGGATTTTTCTCTACGAATGCACCCAGTCGACCCCATTAGACCCTAAACTCATGTTTTGGTCCGTTGCATAGTGTTTGGGTGCATTTGGGATCGTTTCATAACTGCATGAAACTCAGTGCAAAATAGCGTGGTCTCTGGTGCAATTAAATCAAAAGATCGTGCCACGAAGTCACGTTCGGATTTTTCGCAACGAACGCACCCAATCCGCCCCATTGGACCCTAAACTCATGTTTTGGTGCGTTGTATAGTGTTTGGGTGCATTTGGGATCATATCGTAACTCCATGAAACTCGATGCAAAATAGGGTGAACTGGTGCAATTAATGCAAAAGTTCATGCCACGAAGGGCCTGTTTGTTTCCGATTAAAAGTCGCTTCTTGTGGGAAGGAACGCGAGAATCGAAAATAATCCCGCCAAACACTTTGCGGTGGGCGCGATTGTTTTCATCGCCGCTTCCTTCCGACGGCCGGTTTTGTACTGGAAAGCGAGAATCACGTAACGCGGATAGAATCACGATTCTAGGGAACGCCGATCGACCGATTCGCGCGTCCGCATCAAGCGGAAACAAACACGCCCGAAGTCACGTTCGGATTTTTCGCAACGAACGCACCCAATCCACCCCATTGGACCCTAAACTCATGTTTTGGTAAGTTTCATAGTGTTTGGGTTCATCTATTATCATTTCGTAAATGCATAAAACTCGGTGCAAAACGGTGTGAACTAGTGCAAATAATGCAAAATTTTGTGCCACGAAGTCACGTCAGGATTTTTCACAACGAACGCACCCAATCCACCACATTGGACCCTAAACTCATGTTTTGGTGCGCTGCATAGTGTTTGGGAGCATTTGGGATCGTTTCGTAACTGCATGAAACTCAGTGCAAAACAGTGTGAACGGGTGCAATTAATGTAAAAGTACGTGCCACGAAGTCACGTCGGGATTTTTTTGCAACGAACGCACCCAATCCACTCCATTCGACCCTAAACTCATGTTTTGGTGCGTTGCATAGTATTTGGGTGCATTCGGGATCGTTTCGTAACCGCATGAAACTCGATGCAAAATAAGGTGAACTAGTGCAATTGATGCGAAAGCTCGTGCCATGAAATCACGCCGGGATTTTTCTCTACGAACGCACCCAGTCCACCCCATTAGACCCTAAACTCATGTTTTGGTCCGTTGCATAGTGTTTGGGTGCATTTGGGATCGTTTCATAACTGCATGAAACTCGGTGCAAAACAGCATGAACTCTGGTGCAATTAAATCAAAAGATCGTGCCACGAAGTCACGTTCGGATTTTTCGCAACGAATGCACCCAATCCGCCCCATTGGACACTAAACTCATGTTTTGGTGCGTTGTATAGTGTTTGGGTGCATTTGGGATCATTTCGTAACTCCATGAAACTCGATGCAAAATAGGGTGAACTGGTGCAATTAATGCAAAAGTTCGTGCCACGCTAGGTCGGGATTTTCGCAACGAACGCACCCAATCCACCTCATTGGACCCTAAACTCATGTTTTGGTATGATTCAAAGTGCTTGGGTTCATCAATTATCGTTTCATAACTGCATAAACTCGGTGCAAAACGGTGTGAACTGGTACAATTAATGCAAAAGTTCGTGCCAAGAAGTCATGTCGGGATTTTTCACAACGAACGCACCCAATCCACCACATTGGACCCCAAACTCATGTTTTGGTGCGCTGCATAGTATTTGGGAGCATTTGGGATTGTTTCGTAGCTGCATGAAACTCAGTGCAAAACAGTGTGAACTGGTGCAATTAATGCAAAAGTACGTGCCACGAAGTCACGTCGGGATTTTTTGCAATGAACGCACCCAATCCACTCCATTGGACCCTAAACTCAAGTTTTGGTGTGTTGCATAGTGTTTGGGTGCATTCGGGATCGTTTCGTAACCGCATGAAACGTGATGCAAAATAGGGTGAACTAGTGCAATTAATGCCAAAGTTCGTGCCACGAAATCACGTCGGGATTTTTCACAATGATCGCACCCAATCCGCCCCATTGAACCCTAAACTAATTGTTTGGTGCGTTGTATAGTGTGGTGGGTGCATTTGGGATCATTTTGTAACTCCATGAAACACGATGCAAAATACGGTGAACTAGTGTAATTAATGCGAAAGCTCGTGCCACGAAGTCACTCCGGGATTTTTCTATTCGAACGCACCCAATCCACCCTATTAGATCCTAAACTCATGTTTTGGTAAGTTTCATAGTGTTTGGGTTCATCTATTATCGTTTCGTAACTGCATAAACTCGGTGCAAAACAGTGTGAACTGGTGCAATTAATGCAAAAGTTCGTGCCACGAAGTCACGTCAGGATTTTTCACAACGAACGCACCCAATCCGCCACATTGGACCCTAAACTCATGTTTTGGTGTGCTGCATAGTGTTTGGGAGCATTTGGGATCGTTTCGTAACTGCATGAAACTCAATGCAAAACAGTGTGAACTGGTGCAATTAATGCAAAAGTACGTGCCACGAAGTCACATCGGGATTTTTTGCAACGAACGCACCCAATCCACTCCGTTGGACCCTAAACTCATGTTTTGGTGCGTTGCATAGTGTTTGGGTGCATTCGGGATCATTTCGTAACCGCATGAAACTCGATGCAAAATAGGGTGAACTAGTGCAATTAATGCGAAAGCTCGTGCCATGAAATCACGCCGAGATTTTTCTCTACGAATGCACCCAGTCCACCACATTAGACCCTAAACTCAAGTTTTTGTCCGTTGCATAGTGTTTGGTTGCATTTGGGATCGTTTCATAACTGCATGAAACTCAGTGCAAAACAGCGTGAACTGGTGCAATTAAATCAAAAGTTCGTGCCATGAAGTCACGTTCGGATTTTTCGCAATGAACGCACCCAATCCACCCCATTGGACCCTAAACTCATGTTTTGGTGCGTTGTATAGTGTTTGGGTGCATTTGGGATCATTTCGTAACTCCATGAAACTCGATGCAAAATAGGGTGAACTGGTGCAATTAATGCAAAACTTTGTGCCACGAAGTCAGGTCGGGATTTTCGGAACGAACGCACCCAATCCACCCCATTGGACCCTAAACTCATGTTTTGGTATGTATCATAGTGTTTGGGTTCATCTATTATCGTTTCGTAACTGCATAAAACTCAGTGCAAAACGGTGTGAATTGGTGTAATTAATGCAAAATTTCGTGCCACGAAGTCACGTCGGGATTTTTCACAACGAACGCACCCAATCCACCACATTGGACCCTAAACTCATGTTTTGGTGCGCTGCATAGTGTTTGGGAGCATTTGGGATTGTTTCGTAGCTGCTTGAAACTCAGTGCAAAACAGTGTGAACTGGTGCAATTAATGCAAAAGTACGTGCCACGAAGTCACGTCGGGATTTTTTGCAACGAACACACCCAATCCACTCCATTGTACCCGAAACTCATGTTTTGGTGTGTTGCATAGTGTTTGGGTGCATTCGGGATCGTTTCGTAACGGCATGAAACTCGATGCAAAACAGGGTGAACTAGTGCAATTAATGCGAAAGTTCGTGCCACGAAATCACGTCAGGATTTTTCACAACGATCGCACCCAATCCGCCCCATTGAACCCTAAACTCATTGTTTGGTGCGTTGTATAGTGTTTGGGTGCATTTGGGTTCATTTTATAACTCCATGAAACACGATGCAAAACAGGGTGAACTGGTGCAATTAATGCAAAAGTTCGTGCCACGAAGTCACATCGGGATTTTTCACAACGAACGTACCCAATCCACCACATTGGACCCTAAACTCATGTTTTGGTGCACTGCATAGTGTTTGAGAGCATTTGGGATCGTTTTGTAACTGCATGAAACTCAGTGCTAAACAGTGTGAACTGGTGTAATTAATCCAAAAGTACGTGCCACGAAGTCACATCTGGATTTTTTATAATGAACGCACCTAATCCACTCCATTGGACCCTAAACTCATGTTTTGGTGCATTGCATAGTGTTTGGGTGCGTTTGGAATCGTTTCGTAACCGCAGGAAACTCGATGCAAAATAGGACGAACTAGTGCAATTAATGTGAAAGCTCATGCCACGAAGTCACATTTGAATTTTTCGAAACGAACGCACCCAATCCGCCCCATTGGACCGTAAACTCATGTTTTAGTGCGTTGCATAGTGTTTGGGTGCATTTGGGATCGTTTCGAAACTTCATCAAACTTGACGCAAAATAGGGCGAACTGGTGCAGTTAATGCAAAAGTTCGTGCCACGAAGTTACGTCGGGTTTTTTCGCAACGAACGCACCCAATCCACCCCATTGGACCCTAAACTCATGTTTTGGTAAGTTTCATAGTGTTTGGGTTCATCTATTATCATTTCGTAAATGCATAAAACTCGGTGCAAAACGGTGTGAACTAGTGCAATTAATGCAAAAGTTTGTGCCACGAAGTCACGTCAGGATTTTTCACAACGAACGCACCCAATCCACCCCATTGGACCCTAAACTCATGTTTTAGTGCGCTGCATAGTGTTTGGGTGCATTTGGGATCGTTTCATAACTGCATGAAACTTGGTGCAAAACAGTGTGAACTGGTGCAATTAATACAAAAGTACGTGCCACGAAGTCACGTCGGGATTTTTTGCAACGAACGCACCAAATCCACTCCGTTGGTCCCTTAACTCATGTTTTGGTAAGTTTCATAGTGTTTAGGTTCATCTATTATCGTTTTGTAACTGCATAAATCTCGGTGCAAAATGGTGTGAACTAGTGCAGTTAATGCAAAAGTTCGTGCCACGAAGTCACGTTGGGATTTTTCACAACGAACGCACCCAATCCACCCCATTGGACTCTAAACTCATGTTTTGGTAAGTTTCATAGTGTTTGGGTTCATCTGTTATCATTTCATAACTGCATGAAATTGGGTGCAAAAAGGTGTGAACTGGTGCAATTAATGCAAAAGTTCGTGCCACGAAGTTACGTTCGGATTTTTCGCAACGAACGCACCCAATCCGCCCCATTGGACCATAACTCATGTTTTTGTGCGTTGTATAGTGGTTGGGTGCATTTGGGATCATTTCGTAACTCCATGAAACTCGATGCAAAATAGGGTGAACTGGTTCAATTAATGTAAAAGTTCGCGCCACGAAGTCACGTCGGGATTTTTTGCAACGAATGCACCCAATCCACAACATTGGACCCTAAAGTCATGTTTTGGTAAGTTTCATAGTGTTTGGGTTCATCTGTTATCATTTCATAACTGCATGAAATTGGGTGCAAAAAGGTGTGAACTGGTGCAATTAATGCAAAAGTCCGTGCCACGAAGTCACGTCGGGATTTTTCACAAAGAACGCACCCAATCCTCCACATTGGACCCTAAACTCATGTTTTGGTGCGCTGCATAGTGTTTGGGAGCATTTGGGATCGTTTCGTAACTGCATGAAACTCAGTGCAAAACCGTGTGAACTGGTGCAATTAATGCAAAAGTACGTGCCACGAAGTCACTTCGGGATTTTTTGCAATGAACGCACCCAATCCACTCCATTGGACCCTAAACTCATGTTTTGTTGCGTTGCATAGTGTTTGGGTGCATTCGAGATCATTTTGTAACCGCAGGAAACTCGATGCAAAACAGGGTGAACTAGTGCAATTAATACGAAAGCTCATGCCACGAAATCACACTGGGATTTTTCTCAACGAACGCACCCAATCCGCCCCATTGGACCCTAAAGTCATGTTTTGGTAAGTTTCATAGTGTTTGGGTTCATCTATTATCGTTTCGTAACTGCGTAAGACTCGGTGCAAAACGGTGTGAACTGGTGCAATTAATGCAAAAGTTCGTGCCACGAAGTCACGTCGGGATTTTTTACAATGAACGCACCCAATCCACTCCATTGGACCCTAAACTCATGATTTGGTGCGTTGCATAGTGTTTGGGTGCATTTGGGATCGTTTCGTAACCGCATGAAACTCGATGGAAAACAGGGTGAACTAGTTTAATCAATGCGGAAGCTCGTGCCACGAAGTCACGACGGGATTTTTCTCTACGAACGCACCCAGTCCACCCCATTAGACCCTAAACTCATGTTTTGGTCCGTTGCATAGTGTTTGGGTGCATTTGGGATCGTTTCATAACTGCATGAAACTCGGTGAAAAACAGAGTGAACTGGTGCAATGAAATCAAAAGTTCGTGCTAAAAAGTCACGTCGGGATTTTCACAACGAACGCACCCAATCCACCCCATTGGACCCTAAACTCATGTTTTGGTATGTTTTATAGTGTTTGGGTTCATCTATTATCATTTCGTAACTGCATAAAACTCGGTGCACAACGGTGTGAACTGGTGCAATTAATGCAAAAGTTCGTGCCACGAAGTCACATCGGGATTTTTCACAACGAACGCACCCAATCCACCACATTGGACCCTAAACTCATGTTTTGGTGCGCTGCATAGTGTTTGGGAGCATTTGGGATCGTTTCGTAACTGCATGAAACTCAGTGCAAAACAGTGTGAACTGGTGTAATTAATGCAAAAGTACGTGCCACGAAGTCACGTCAGGATTTTTTATAACGAACGCACCCAATCCACTCTATTGGACCCTAAACTCATGTTTTGGTGCGTTGCATAGTGTTTGGGTGCATTCGGGATCGTTTCGTAACCGCATGAAACTCGATGCAAAACAGGGTGAACTAGTGCAATTAATGCGAAAGTTCGTGCCATGAAATCACGTCGGGATTTTTCACAACGATCGCACCCAATCCACCCCATTGAACCCTAAACTCATTGTTTGGTGCGTTGTATAGTGTTTGGGTGCATTTGGGATCATTTTGTAACTCCATGAAACACGATGCAAAACAGGGTGAACTGGTGTAATTAATGCAAAAGTTCATGCCACGAAGTCATGTCAGGGTTTTTCACAATGAACGCACCCAATCCACCCCATTGTATCCTAAACTCATGTTTTCATAAGTTTCATTGTGTTTGGGTGCATTTGTTATGGTTTCGTAACTGCATGAAACCCGGTGCAAAATGGTGCGAACTGGTGTAATTAATGCAAAAGTTCGCGCCACGAAGTAACGTCGGGATTTTTTGCAACGAACGCACCCAATCCACTCCATTGGACCCTAAACTCATGTTTTGGTGCGTTGCATAGTGTTTGGGTGCATTTGGGATCGTTTCGTAACCGCATGAAACTCGATGCAAAATAGGGTGAATTAGTGCAATTAATGCGAAAGATCGTGCCACGAAGTCACGCCGGGATTTTTCTCTACGCTCGCACCCAATCCACCCCATTGGACCCTAAACTCATGTTTTGGTGTGTTGTATAGTGTTTGGGTGCATTTGGGATTGTTCCGTAACTGCATGAAACTCAGTGCAAAACAGTGTGAACTGGTGCAATAAATGCAAAAGTACGTGCCACGAAGTCACGTCGGGATTTTTTGCAACGAACGCACCCAATCCACTCCATTGGACCCTAAACTCATGTTTTGGTGCGTTGCATAGTGTTTGGGTGCATTCGGGAACGTTTCGTAACCGCATGAAACTCGATGCAAAATTGGGTGAACTAGTGCAATTAATGCGAAAGCTCGTGCCATGAAATCACGCCGGGATTTTTCTCTACGAATGCACCCAGTCCACCCCATTAGACCCTAAACTCATGTTTTGGTGCGTTGCATAGTGTTTTGGTGCATTTGGGATCGTTTCATAACTGCATGAAACTTGGTGCAAAACAGTGTGAACTGGTGCAATTAATACAAAAGTACGTGCCACGAAGTCACGTCGGGATTTTTTGCAACGAACGCACCGAATCCACTCCGTTGGTCCCTAAACTTATGTTTTGGTAAGTTTCATAGTGTTTAGGTTCATCTATTATCGTTTTGTAACTGCATAAATCTCGGTGCAAAATGGTGTGAACTGGTGCAATTAATGCAAAAGTTCGTGCCACGAAGTCATGTTGGGATTTTTCGCAACGAACGCACCCAATCCACCCCATTGGACTCTAAACTCATGTTTTGGTAAGTTTTATAGTGTTTGGGTTCATCTGTTATCATTTCAGAACTGCATGAAATTGGGTGCAAAACGGTGTGAACTGGTGCAATTAATGCAAAAGTTCGTGCCACGAAGTTACGTTCGGATTTTTCGCAACGAACGCACCCAATCCGCCCCATTGGACCCTAAACTCATGTTTTTGTGCATTTTAGTGTTTGGGTGCATTTGGGATCATTTCGTAACTCCATGAAACTCGATGCAAAATAGGGTGAACTGGTTCAATTAATGCAAAAGTTCGTGCCATGAAGTCACGTCGGGATTTTTCGCAACGAACGCACCCAATCGACCCCATTGGACCCTAAAGTCATGTTTTGGTAAGTTTCATAGTGTTTGGGTTCATCTATTATCATTTCGTAACTGCGTAAAACTCGGTGCAAAACGGTGTGAACTGGTGCAATTAATGCAAAAGTTCGTGCCACGAAGTCACGTCGGGATTTTTTACAATGAACGCACCCAATCCACTCCATTGGACCCTAAACTCATGATTTGGTGCGTTGCATAGTGTTTGGGTGCATTTGGGATCGTTTCGTAACCGCATGAAACTCGATGGAAAACAGGGTGAACTAGTTTAATTAATGCAGAAGCTCATGCCACGAAGTCACGCCGGGATTTTTCTCTACGAACGCACCCAGCCCACCCCATTAGACCCTAAACTCATGTTTTGGTCCGTTGCATAGTGTTTGGGTGCATTTGGGATCGTTTCATAACTGCATGAAACTCGGTGAAAAACAGAGTGAACTGGTGCAATTAAATCAAAAGTTCGTGCTACAAAATCACGTCGGGATTTTCACAACGAACGCACCCAATCCACCCCATTGGACCCTAAACTCATGTTTTGGTATGTTTTATAGTGTTTGGGTTCATCTATTATCATTTCGTAACTGCATAAAACTCGGTGCACAACGGTGTGAACTGGTGCAATTAATGCAAAAGTTCGTGCCACGAAGTCACATCGGGATTTTTCACAACGAACGTACCCAATCCACCACATTGGACCCTAAACTCATGTTTTGGTGCGCTGCATATTGTTTGGGAGCATTTGGGATCGTTTCGTAACTGCATGAAACTCAGTGCAAAACAGTGTGAACTGGTGTAATTAATGCAAAAGTACGTGCCACGAAGTCACGTCAGAATTTTTTATAATGAACGCACCCAATCCACTCCATTGGACCCTAAACTCATGTTTTGGTGCGTTGCATAGTGTTTGGGTGCATTCGGGATCGTTTCGTAACCGCATGAAACTCAATGCAAAACAGGGTGAACTAGTGCAATTAATGCGAAAGTTCGTGCCACGAAATCACGTCGGGATTTTTCACAACGATCGCACCCAATCCACCCCCATTGAACTGTAAACTCATTGTTTGGTGCGTTGTATAGTGTTTGGGTGCATTTGGGATCATTTTGTAACTCCATGAAACACGATGCAAAACAGGGTGAACTGGTGTAATTAATGCAAAAGTTCATGCCACGAAGTCACGTCAGGGTTTTTCACAATGAACGCACCCAATCCACCCCATTGGATCCTAAACTCATGTTTTCATAAGTTTCATTGTGTTTGGGTGCATTTGTTATGGTTTCGTAACTGCATGAAACCCGGTGCAAAATGGTGCGAACTGGTGCAATTAATGCAAAAGTTCGCGCCACGAAGTAACGTCGGGATTTTTTGCAACGAACGCACCCAATCCACTCCATTGGACCCTAAACTCATGTTTTGGTGCGTTGCATAGTGTTTGGGTGCATTTGGGATCGTTTCGTAACCGCATGAAACTCGATGCAAAATAGGGTGAATTAGTGGAATTAATGCGAAAGATCGTGCCTCGAAGTCACGATGGGATTTTTCTCTACGCTCGCACCCAATCCACCCCATTGGACCCTAAACTCATGTTTTGGTGTGTTGTATAGTGTTTGGGTGCATTTGGGATTGTTCCGTAACTGCATGAAACTCAGTGCAAAACAGTGTGAACTGGTGCAATAAATGCAAAACTATGTGCCACGAAGTCACGTCGGGATTTTTTGTAACGAACGCACCCAATCCACTCCATTGGACCCTAAACTCATGTTTTGGTGCGTTGCATAGTATTTGGGTGCATTCGGGATCGTTTCGTAACCGCATGAAACTCGATGCAAAATAGGGTGAACTAGTGCAATTAATGCGAAAGCTCGTGCCACGAAATCACGCCGGAATTTTTCTCTACGAATGCACCCAATCCACCCCATTAGACCCTAAACTCATGTTTTGGTGCGTTGCATAGTGTTTGATTGCATTTGGGATCATTTTGTAACTGCATGAAACTTGGTGCAAAACAGTGTGAACTGGTGCAATTAATAGAAAAGTACGTGCCACGAAGTCACGTCGGGATTTTTTGCAACGAACGCACCGAATCCACTCCGTTGGACCCTAAACTCATGTTTTGGTAAGTTTCATAGTGTTTAGGTTCATCTATTATCGTTTTGTAACTGCATAAATCTCGGTGCAAAATGGTGTGAACTGGTGCAATTAATGCAAAAGTTCGTGCCACGAAGTCACGTTGGGATTTTTCGCAACGAACGCACCCAATCCACCCCATTGGACTCTAAACTCATGTTTTGGTAAGTTTCATAGT
This sequence comes from Panicum virgatum, assembly GCF_016808335.1. NCBI lineage: Eukaryota > Viridiplantae > Streptophyta > Magnoliopsida > Poales > Poaceae > Panicum > Panicum virgatum. Next base: position 89,672 of record NW_024376275.1, read on the forward strand.
GTTTGGGTTCATCTGTTATCATTTCAGAACTGCATGAAATTGGGTGCAAAACGGTGTGAACTGGTGCAATTAATGCAAAAGTTCGTGCCACGAAGTTACGTTCGGATTTTTCGCAACGAACGCACCCAATCCGCCCCATTGGACCCTAAACTCATGTTTTTGTGCATTTTAGTGTTTGGGTGCATTTGGGATCATTTCGTAACTCCATGAAACTCGATGCAAAATAGGGTGAACTGGTTCAATTAATGCAAAAGTTCGTGCCATGAAGTCACGTCGGGATTTTTCGCAACGAACGCACCCAATCGACCCCATTGGACCCTAAAGTCATGTTTTGGTAAGTTTCATAGTGTTTGGGTTCATCTATTATCATTTCGTAACTGCGTAAAACTCGGTGCAAAACGGTGTGAACTGGTGCAATTAATGCAAAAGTTCGTGCCACGAAGTCACGTCGGGATTTTTTACAATGAACGCACCCAATCCACTCCATTGGACCCTAAACTCATGATTTGGTGCGTTGCATAGTGTTTGGGTGCATTTGGGATCGTTTCGTAACCGCATGAAACTCGATGGAAAATAGGGTGAACTAGTTTAATTAATGCAGAAGCTCATGCCACGAAGTCACGCCGGGATTTTTCTCTACAAACGCACCCAGCCCACCCCATTAGACCCTAAACTCATGTTTTGGTCCGTTGCATAGTGTTTGGGTGCATTTGGGATCGTTTCATAACTGCATGAAACTCGGTGAAAAACAGAGTGAACTGGTGCAATTAAATCAAAAGTTCGTGCTACAAAATCACGTCGGGATTTTCACAACGAACGCACCCAATCCACCCCATTGGACCCTAAACTCATGTTTTGGTATGTTTTATAGTGTTTGGGTTCATCTATTATCATTTCGTAACTGCATAAAACTCGGTGCACAACGGTGTGAACTGGTGCAATTAATGCAAAAGTTCGTGCCACGAAGTCACATCGGGATTTTTCACAACGAACGTACCCAATCCACCACATTGGACCCTAAACTCATGTTTTGGTGCGCTGCATATTGTTTGGGAGCATTTGGGATCGTTTCGTAACTGCATGAAACTCAGTGCAAAACAGTGTGAACTGGTGTAATTAATGCAAAAGTACGTGCCACGAAGTCACGTCAGAATTTTTTATAATGAACGCACCCAATCCACTCCATTGGACCCTAAACTCATGTTTTGGTGCGTTGCATAGTGTTTGGGTGCATTCGGGATCGTTTCGTAACCGCATGAAACTCAATGCAAAACAGGGTGAACTAGTGCAATTAATGCGAAAGTTCGTGCCACGAAATCACGTCGGGATTTTTCACAACGATCGCACCCAATCCACCCCCATTGAACTGTAAACTCATTGTTTGGTGCGTTGTATAGTGTTTGGGTGCATTTGGGATCATTTTGTAACTCCATGAAACACGATGCAAAACAGGGTGAACTGGTGTAATTAATGCAAAAGTTCATGCCACGAAGTCACGTCAGGGTTTTTCACAATGAACGCACCCAATCCACCCCATTGGATCCTAAACTCATGTTTTCATAAGTTTCATTGTGTTTGGGTGCATTTGTTATGGTTTCGTAACTGCATGAAACCCGGTGCAAAATGGTGCGAACTGGTGCAATTAATGCAAAAGTTCGCGCCACGAAGTAACGTCGGGATTTTTTGCAACGAACGCACCCAATCCACTCCATTGGACCCTAAACTGATGTTTTGGTGCGTTGCATAGTGTTTGGGTGCATTTGGGATCGTTTCGTAACCGCATGAAACTCGATGCAAAATAGGGTGAATTAGTGGAATTAATGCGAAAGATCGTGCCTCGAAGTCACGATGGGATTTTCTCTACGCTCGCACCCAATCCACCCCATTGGACCCTAAACTCATGTTTTGGTGTGTTGTATAGTGTTTGGGTGCATTTGGGATTGTTCCGTAACTGCATGAAACTCAGTGCAAAACAGTGTGAACTGGTGCAATAAATGCAAAACTATGTGCCACGAAGTCACGTCGGGATTTTTTGTAACGAACGCACCCAATCCACTCCATTGGACCCTAAACTCATGTTTTGGTGCGTCGCATAGTATTTGGGTGCATTCGGGATCGTTTCGTAACCGCATGAAACTCGATGCAAAATAGGGTGAACTAGTGCAATTAATGCGAAAGCTCGTGCCACGAAATCACGCCGGAATTTTTCTCTACGAATGCACCCAATCCACCCCATTAGACCCTAAACTCATGTTTTGGTGCGTTGCATAGTGTTTGATTGCATTTGGGATCATTTTGTAACTGCATGAAACTTGGTGCAAAACAGTGTGAACTGGTGCAATTAATAGAAAAGTACGTGCCACGAAGTCACGTCGGGATTTTTTGCAACGAACGCACCGAATCCACTCCGTTGGACCCTAAACTCATGTTTTGGTAAGTTTCATAGTGTTTAGGTTCATCTATTATCGTTTTGTAACTGCATAAATCTCGGTGCAAAATGGTGTGAACTGGTGCAATTAATGCAAAAGTTCGTGCCACGAAGTCACGTTGGGATTTTTCGCAACGAACGCACCCAATCCACCCCATTGGACTCTAAACTCATGTTTTGGTAAGTTTCATAGTGTTTGGGTTCATCTGTTATCATTTCATAACTGCATGAAATTGGGTGCAAAACGGTGTGAACTGGTGCAATTAATGCAAAAGTTCGTGCCACGAAGTTACGTTCGGATTTTTCGCAACGAACACACCCAATCCGCCCCATTGGACCCTAAACTCATGTTTTTGTGCGTTGTATAGTGTTTGGGTGCATTTGGGATCATTTCGTAACTCCATGAAACTCGATGCAAAATAGGGTGAACTGGTTCAATTAATGCAAAAGTTCGTGCCACGAAGTCACGTCGGGATTTTTCGCAACGAACGCACCCAATCCACCCCATTGGACCCTAAAGTCATGTTTTGGTAAGTTTCATAGTGTTTGGTTCATCTATTATCGTTTCGTAACTGCGTAAAACTCGGTGCAAAACGGTGTGCACTGGTTCAATTAATGTAAAAGTTCGTGCCACGAAGTCACGTCGGGATTTTTTACAATGAACGCACCCAATCCACTCCATTGGACCCTAAACTCATGATTTGGTGCGTTGCATAGTGTTTGGGTGCATTTGGGATCGTTTCATAACCGCATGAAACTCGATGGAAAACAGGGTGAACTAGTTTAATTAATGCGGAAGCTCATGCCACGAAGTCACGCCGGGATTTTTCTCTACGAACGCACCCAGTCCACCCCATTAGACCCTAAACTCATGTTTTGGTCCGTTGCATAGTGTTTGGGTGCATTTGGGATCGTTTCATAACTACATGAAACTCGGTGAAAAACAGAGTGAACTGGTGCAATTAAATCAAAAGTTCGTGCTACAAAGTCACGTCGGGATTTTCACAACGAACGCACCCAATCCACCCCATTGGACCCTAAACTCATGTTTTGGTGCGCTGCATAGTGTTTGGGAGCATTTGGGATCGTTTCGTAACTGCATGAAACTTCGTGCAAAACAGTGTGAACTCGTGCAATTAATGCAAAAGTACGTGCCACAAAGTCACGTCGGGATTCTTTACAGTGAACACACCCAATCCACTCCATTGGACCCTAAACTCATGATTTGGTGCGTTGCATAGTGTTTGGGTGCATTTGGGATCGTTTCGTAACCGCATGAAACTCGATGGAAAACAGGGTGAACTAGTTTAATTAATGCGGAAGCTCGTGCCACGAAGTCACGCTGGGATTTTTCTCTACGAACGCACCCAGTCCACCCCTTTAGACCCTAAACTCATGTTTTGGTCCGTTGCATAGTGTTTGGGTGCATTTGGGATCGTTTCATAACTGCATGAAACTCGGTGAAAAACAGAGTGAACTGGTGCAATTAAATCAAAAGTTCGTGCCACAAAGTCACGTCGGGATTTTCACAACGAACGCACCCAATCCACTCCATTGGACCCTAAACTCATGTTTTGGTATGTTTTATAGTGTTTGGGTTCATCTATTATCATTTCGTAACTGCATAAAACTCGGTGCACAACGGTGTGAACTGGTGCAATTAATACAAAAGTTCGTGCCACGAAGTCACATCGGGATTTTTCACAACGAACGTACCCAATCCACAACATTGGACCCTAAACTCATGTTTTGGTGCGCTGCATAGTGTTTGGGAGCATTTGGGATCGTTTCGTAACTGCATGAAACTCAGTGCAATAAAGTGTGAACTGGTGTAATTAATGCAAAAGTACGTGCCATGAAGTCACGTCGGGATTTTTTATAATGAACGCACCCAATCCACTCCATTGGACCATAAACTCATGTTTTGGTGCGTTGCATAGTGTTTGGGTGCATTCGGGATCGTTTCGTAACCGCATGAAACTCGATGCAAAACAGGTTGAACTAGTGCAATTAATGCGAAAGTTCGTGCCACGAAATCACGTCAGGATTTTTCACAACGATCGCACCCAATCCGCCCCATTGAACCCTAAACTCATTGTTTGGTCCGTTGCATAGTGTTTGGGTGCATTTGGGATCGTTTCGTAACTGCATGAAACTCGATGCAAAACAGGGTGAACTGGTGCAATTAATGCAAAAGTTCGTGCTGCAAAGTCACGTCAGGATTTTCACAATGAACGCACCCAATCCACCCCATTGGATCCTAAACTCATGTTTTCATAAGTTTCATTGTGTTTGGGTGCATTGGTTATGGTTTCGTAACTGCATGAAACCCGGAGCAAAATGGTGCGAACTGGTGCAATTAATGCAAAAGTTCGCGCCACGAAGTAACGTCGGGATTTTTTGCAACGAACGCACCCAATCCACTCCATTGGACCCTAAACTCATGTTTTGGTGCGTTGCATAGTGTTTGGGTGCATTTGGGATCGTTTCGTAACCGCATGAAACTCGATGCAAAATAGGGTGAATTAGTGCAATTAATGCGAAAGCTCGTGCCACGAAGTCACGCCGGGATTTTTCTCTACGCTCGCACCCAATCCACCCCATTGGACCCTAAACTCATGTTTTGGTGTGTTGTATAGTGTTTGGGTGCATTTGGGATTGTTCCGTAACTGCATGAAACTCAGTGCAAAACAGTGTAAACTGGTGCAATAAATGCAAAAGTACGTGCCACGAAGTCACGTCGGGATTTTTTGCAACGAACGCACCCAATCCACTCCATTGGACCCTAAACTCATGTTTTGGTGCGTTGCATAGTGTTTGGGTGCATTCGGGATCGTTTCGTAACCGCATGAAACTCGATGCAAAATTGGGTGAACTAGTGCAATTAATGCGAAAGCTCGTGCCATGAAATCACGCCGGGATTTTTCTCTACGAATGCACCCAGTCCACCCCATTAGACCCTAAACTCATGTTTTGGTGCGTTGCATAGTGTTTTGGTGCATTTGGGACCGTTTCATAACTGCATGAAACTTGGTGCAAAACAGTGTGAACTGGTGCAATTAATACAAAAGTACGTGCCACGAAGTCACGTCGGGATTTTTTGCAACGAACGCACCGAATCCACTCCGTTGGTCCCTAAACTCATGTTTTGGTATGTTTCATAGTGTTTAGGTTCATCTATTATCGTTTTGTAACTGCATAAATCTCGACGCAAAATGGTGTGAACTGGTGCAATTAATGCAAAAGTTCGTGCCACGAAGTCACGTTGGGATTTTTCGCAACGAACGCACCCAATCCACCCCATTGGACTCTAAACTCATGTTTTGGTAAGTTTTATAGTGTTTGGGTTCATCTGTTATCATTTCATAATTGCATGAAATTGGGTGCAAAACGGTGTGAACTGGTGCAATTAATGCAAAAGTTCGTGCCACGAAGTTACGTTCGGATTTTTTGCAACGAACGCACCCAATCCGCCCCATTGGACCCTAAACTCATGTTTTTGTGCGTTTTAGTGTTTGGGTGCATTTGGGATCATTTCGTAACTCCATGAAACTCGATGCAAAATAGGGTGAACTGGTTCAATTAAAGCAAAAGTTCGTGCCATGAAGTCACGTCGGGATTTTTCGCAACGAACGCACCCAATCCACCCCATTGGACCCTAAAGTCATGTTTTGGTAAGTTTCATAGTGTTTGGGTTCATCTATTATCGTTTCGTAACTGCGTAAAACTCGGTGCAAAACGGTGTGAACTGGTGCAATTAATGCAAAAGTTCGTGCCACGAAGTCACGTCGGGATTTTTTACAATGAACGCACCCAATCCACTCCATTGGACTCAAAACTCATGATTTCGTGCATTGCATAGTGTTTGGGTGCATTTGGGATCGTTTCGTAACCGCATGAAACTCGATGGAAAACAGGGTGAACTAATTTAATTAATGCAGAAGCTCATGCCACGAAGTCACGCCGGGATTTTTCTCTACGAACGCACCCAGTCCACCCCATTAGACCCTAAACTCATGTTTTGGTCCGTTGCATAGTGTTTGGGTGCATTTGGGATCGTTTCATAACTGCATGAAACTCGGTGAAAAACTGAGTGAACTGGTGCAATTAAATCAAAAGTTCGTGCTACAAAATCACGTCGGGATTTTCACAACGAACGCACCCAATCCACCCCATTGGACCCTAAACTCATGTTTTGGTATGTTTTATAGTGTTTGGGTTCATCTATTATCATGTCGTAACTGCATAAAACTCGGTGCACAACTGTGTGAACTGGTGCAATTAATGCAAAAGTTCGTGCCACGAAGTCACATCGGGATTTTTCATAACGAACGTACCCAATCCACCACATTGGACCCTAAACTCATGTTTTGGTGCGCTGCATAGTGTTTGGGAGCATTTGGGATCGTTTAGTAACTGCATGAAACTCAGTGCAAAACAGTGTGAACTGGTGTAATTAATGCAAAAGTACGTGCCACGAAGTCACATCAGGATTTTTTATAATGAACGCACTCAATCCACTCCATTGGACCCTAAACTCATGTTTTGGTGCGTTGCATAGTGTTTGGGTGCATTCGGAATCGTTTCGTAACTGCATGAAACTCGATGCAAAACAGGGCGAACTAGTGCAATTAATGCGAAAGTTCGTGCCACGAAATCACGTCGGGATTTTTCACAACGATCGCACCCAATCCGCCCCATTGAACCCTAAACTCATTGTTTGGTCCGTTGCATAGTGTTTGGGTGCATTTGGGATCGTTTCGTAACTGCATGAAACTCGATGCAAAACAGGGTGAACTGGTGCAATTAATGCAAAAGTTCGTGCTGCAAAGTCACGTCAGGATTTTCACAATGAACGCACCCAATCCACCCCATTGGATCCTAAACTCATGTTTTCATAAGTTTCATTGTGTTTGGGTGCATTGGTTATGGTTTCGTAACTGCATGAAACCCGGTGCAAAATGGTGCGAACTGGTGCAATTAATGCAAAAGTTCGCGCCACGAAGTAACGTCGGGATTTTTTGCAACGAACGCACCCAATCCACTCCATTGGACCCTAAACTCATGTTTTGGTGCGTTGCATAGTGTTTGGGTGCATTTGGGATCGTTTCGTAACCGCATGAAACTCGATGCAAAATAGGGTGAATTAGTGCAATTAATGCGAAAGCTCGTGCCACGAAGTCACGCCGGGATTTTTCTCTACACTCGCACCCAATCCACCCCATTGGACCCTAAACTCATGTTTTGGTGTGTTGTATAGTGTTTGGGTGCATTTGGGATTGTTCCGTAACTGCATGAAACTCAGTGCAAAACAGTGTGAACTGGTGCAATAAATGCAAAAGTACGTGCCACGAAGTCACGCCGGGATTTTTTGCAACGAACGCACGCAATCCACTCCATTGGACCCTAAACTCATGTTTTGGTGCGTTGCATAGTGTTTGGGTGCATTTGGGATCGTTTCTTAACCGCTTGAAACTCGATGCAAAATACTGTGAACTAGTGTAATTAATGCGAAAGCTCGTGCCACGAAGTCACGCCGGAATTTTTCTCTTCGAACGCACCCAATCCACCCTATTAGATCCTAAACTCATGTTTTGGTAAGTTTCATAGTGTTTGGGTTCATCTATTATCGTTTTGTAACTGCATAAAACTCGGTGCAAAATGGTGTGAACTGGTGCAATTAATGGAAAAGTTCGTGCCACGAAGTCACGTCAGTATTTTTCACAACGAACGCCCCCAATCCATCTCATTGGACCCTAAATTCATGTTTCGGTGCGTTGCATAGTGTTTGGGTGCATTTGGGATCGTTTCGTAACCGCATGAAACTCGCTGCAAAACAGGGTGAACTAGTGCAATTAATGCGAAAGCTTGTGCCACGAAATCACGCCAGGATTTTTCTCTACAAAGGCACCCAGTCCATCCCATTAGACCCTAAACTCATGATTTGGTCCGTTGCATAGTGTTTGGGTGCATTTGGGATCGTTTCATAACTGCATGAAACTCGGTGCAAAAAAGAGTGAACTGGTGCAATTAAATCTAAAGTTTGTGCCACGAAGTCACGTTCGGATTTTTCGCAAGGAATGCACCCAATCCGCCCCATTGGACCCCAAACTAATGTTTTGGTGCGTTGTATAGTGTTTGGGTGCATTTGGGATCATATCGTAACTCCATGAAACTCGATGCAAAATAGGGTGAACTGGTGCAATTAATGCAAAAGTTCGTGCCACGAAGTTACGTCGGGATTTTTCGCAACGAACGCACCCAATCCACTCCATTGGACCCTAAACTCATGTTTTGGTAAGTTTCATAGTGTTTGGGTTCATCTATTATCATTTCGTAAATGCATAAAACTCGGTGCAAAACGGTGTGAACTGGTGCAATTAATGCAAAAGTTCATGCCACGAAGTCACGTCTAGATTTTTCGCAACGAACGCACCCAATCCACCCCATTGGACTCTAAACTCATGTTTTGGTAAGTTTCATAGTGTTTGGGTTCATCTGTTATCATTTCATAACTGCATGAAATTGGGTGCAAAACGGTGTGAACTGGTGCAATTAATGCAAAAGTTCGTGCCACGAAGTTACGTTCGGATTTTTCGCAACGAACACACCCAATCCGCCCCATTGGACCCTAAACTCATGTTTTTGTGCGTTGTATAGTGTTTGGGTGCATTTGGGATCATTTCGTAACTCCATGAAACTCGATGCAAAATAGGGTGAACTGGTTCAATTAATGCAAAAGTTCGTGCCACGAAGTCACGTCGGGATTTTTCGCAACGAACGCACCCAATCCACCCCATTGGACCCTAAAGTCATGTTTTGGTAAGTTTCATAGTGTTTGGTTCATCTATTATCGTTTCGTAACTGCGTAAAACTCGGTGCAAAACGGTGTGCACTGGTTCAATTAATGTAAAAGTTCGTGCCACGAAGTCACGTCGGGATTTTTTACAATGAACGCACCCAATCCACTCCATTGGACCCTAAACTCATGATTTGGTGCGTTGCATAGTGTTTGGGTGCATTTGGGATCGTTTCATAACCGCATGAAACTCGATGGAAAACAGGGTGAACTAGTTTAATTAATGCGGAAGCTCATGCCACGAAGTCACGCCGGGATTTTTCTCTACGAACGCACCCAGTCCACCCCATTAGACCCTAAACTCATGTTTTGGTCCGTTGCATAGTGTTTGGGTGCATTTGGGATCGTTTCATAACTACATGAAACTCGGTGAAAAACAGAGTGAACTGGTGCAATTAAATCAAAAGTTCGTGCTACAAAGTCACGTCGGGATTTTCACAACGAACGCACCCAATCCACCCCATTGGACCCTAAACTCATGTTTTGGTGCGCTGCATAGTGTTTGGGAGCATTTGGGATCGTTTCGTAACTGCATGAAACTTCGTGCAAAACAGTGTGAACTCGTGCAATTAATGCAAAAGTACGTGCCACAAAGTCACGTCGGGATTCTTTACAGTGAACACACCCAATCCACTCCATTGGACCCTAAACTCATGATTTGGTGCGTTGCATAGTGTTTGGGTGCATTTGGGATCGTTTCGTAACCGCATGAAACTCGATGGAAAACAGGGTGAACTAGTTTAATTAATGCGGAAGCTCGTGCCACGAAGTCACGCTGGGATTTTTCTCTACGAACGCACCCAGTCCACCCCTTTAGACCCTAAACTCATGTTTTGGTCTGTTGCATAGTGTTTGGGTGCATTTGGGATCGTTTCATAACTGCATGAAACTCGGTGAAAAACAGAGTGAACTGGTGCAATTAAATCAAAAGTTCGTGCCACAAAGTCACGTCGGGATTTTCACAACGAACGCACCCAATCCACTCCATTGGACCCTAAACTCATGTTTTGGTATGTTTTATAGTGTTTGGGTTCATCTATTATCATTTCGTAACTGCATAAAACTCGGTGCACAACGGTGTGAACTGGTGCAATTAATACAAAAGTTCGTGCCACGAAGTCACATCGGGATTTTTCACAACGAACGTACCCAATCCACCACATTGGACCCTAAACTCATGTTTTGGTGCGCTGCATAGTGTTTGGGAGCATTTGGGATCGTTTCGTAACTGCATGAAACTCAGTGCAATAAAGTGTGAACTGGTGTAATTAATGCAAAAGTACGTGCCATGAAGTCACGTCGGGATTTTTTATAATGAACGCACCCAATCCACTCCATTGGACCATAAACTCATGTTTTGGTGCGTTGCATAGTGTTTGGGTGCATTCGGGATCGTTTCGTAACCGCATGAAACTCGATGCAAAACAGGTTGAACTAGTGCAATTAATGCGAAAGTTCGTGCCACGAAATCACGTCGGGATTTTTCACAACGATCGCACCCAATCCGCCCCATTGAACCCTAAACTCATTGTTTGGTCCGTTGCATAGTGTTTGGGTGCATTTGGGATCGTTTCGTAACTGCATGAAACTCGATGCAAAACAGGGTGAACTGGTGCAATTAATGCAAAAGTTCGTGCTGCAAAGTCACGTCAGGATTTTCACAATGAACGCACCCAATCCACCCCATTGGATCCTAAACTCATGTTTTCATAAGTTTCATTGTGTTTGGGTGCATTGGTTATGGTTTCGTAACTGCATGAAACCCGGAGCAAAATGGTGCGAACTGGTGCAATTAATGCAAAAGTTCGCGCCACGAAGTAACGTCGGGATTTTTTGCAACGAACGCACCCAATCCACTCCATTGGACCCTAAACTCATGTTTTGGTGCGTTGCATAGTGTTTGGGTGCATTTGGGATCGTTTCGTAACCGCATGAAACTCGATGCAAAATAGGGTGAATTAGTGCAATTAATGCGAAAGCTCGTGCCACGAAGTCACGCCGGGATTTTTCTCTACGCTCGCACCCAATCCACCCCATTGGACCCTAAACTCATGTTTTGGTGTGTTGTATAGTGTTTGGGTGCATTTGGGATTGTTCCGTAACTGCATGAAACTCAGTGCAAAACAGTGTAAACTGGTGCAATAAATGCAAAAGTACGTGCCACGAAGTCACGTCGGGATTTTTTGCAACGAACGCACCCAATCCACTCCATTGGACCCTAAACTCATGTTTTGGTGCGTTGCATAGTGTTTGGGTGCATTCGGGATCGTTTCGTAACCGCATGAAACTCGATGCAAAATTGGGTGAACTAGTGCAATTAATGCGAAAGCTCGTGCCATGAAATCACGCCGGGATTTTTCTCTACGAATGCACCCAGTCCACCCCATTAGACCCTAAACTCATGTTTTGGTGCGTTGCATAGTGTTTTGGTGCATTTGGGACCGTTTCATAACTGCATGAAACTTGGTGCAAAACAGTGTGAACTGGTGCAATTAATACAAAAGTACGTGCCACGAAGTCACGTCGGGATTTTTTGCAACGAACGCACCGAATCCACTCCGTTGGTCCCTAAACTCATGTTTTGGTATGTTTCATAGTGTTTAGGTTCATCTATTATCGTTTTGTAACTGCATAAATCTCGACGCAAAATGGTGTGAACTGGTGCAATTAATGCAAAAGTTCGTGCCACGAAGTCACGTTGGGATTTTTCGCAACGAACGCACCCAATCCACCCCATTGGACTCTAAACTCATGTTTTGGTAAGTTTTATAGTGTTTGGGTTCATCTGTTATCATTTCATAACTGCATGAAATTGGGTGCAAAACGGTGTGAACTGGTGCAATTAATGCAAAAGTTCGTGCCACGAAGTTACGTTCGGATTTTTTGCAACGAACGCACCCAATCCGCCCCATTGGACCCTAAACTCATGTTTTTGTGCGTTTTAGTGTTTGGGTGCATTTGGGATCATTTCGTAACTCCATGAAACTCGATGCAAAATAGGGTGAACTGGTTCAATTAAAGCAAAAGTTCGTGCCATGAAGTCACGTCGGGATTTTTCGCAACGAACGCACCCAATCCACCCCATTGGACCCTAAAGTCATGTTTTGGTAAGTTTCATAGTGTTTGGGTTCATCTATTATCGTTTCGTAACTGCGTAAAACTCGGTGCAAAACGGTGTGAACTGGTGCAATTAATGCAAAAGTTCGTGCCACGAAGTCACGTCGGGATTTTTTACAATGAACGCACCCAATCCACTCCATTGGACTCAAAACTCATGATTTCGTGCATTGCATAGTGTTTGGGTGCATTTGGGATCGTTTCGTAACCGCATGAAACTCGATGGAAAACAGGGTGAACTAGTTTAATTAATGCGGAAGCTCGTGCCACGAAGTCACGCTGGGATTTTTCTCTACGAACGCACCCAGTCCACCCCTTTAGACCCTAAACTCATGTTTTGGTCTGTTGCATAGTGTTTGGGTGCATTTGGGATCGTTTCATAACTGCATGAAACTCGGTGAAAAACAGAGTGAACTGGTGCAATTAAATCAAAAGTTCGTGCCACAAAGTCACGTCGGGATTTTCACAACGAACGCACCCAATCCACTCCATTGGACCCTAAACTCATGTTTTGGTATGTTTTATAGTGTTTGGGTTCATCTATTATCATTTCGTAACTGCATAAAACTCGGTGCACAACGGTGTGAACTGGTGCAATTAATACAAAAGTTCGTGCCACGAAGTCACATCGGGATTTTTCACAACGAACGTACCCAATCCACCACATTGGACCCTAAACTCATGTTTTGGTGCGCTGCATAGTGTTTGGGAGCATTTGGGATCGTTTCGTAACTGCATGAAACTCAGTGCAATAAAGTGTGAACTGGTGTAATTAATGCAAAAGTACGTGCCATGAAGTCACGTCGGGATTTTTTATAATGAACGCACCCAATCCACTCCATTGGACCATAAACTCATGTTTTGGTGCGTTGCATAGTGTTTGGGTGCATTCGGGATCGTTTCGTAACCGCATGAAACTCGATGCAAAACAGGTTGAACTAGTGCAATTAATGCGAAAGTTCGTGCCACGAAATCACGTCGGGATTTTTCACAACGATCGCACCCAATCCGCCCCATTGAACCCTAAACTCATTGTTTGGTCCGTTGCATAGTGTTTGGGTGCATTTGGGATCGTTTCGTAACTGCATGAAACTCGATGCAAAACAGGGTGAACTGGTGCAATTAATGCAAAAGTTCGTGCTGCAAAGTCACGTCAGGATTTTCACAATGAACGCACCCAATCCACCCCATTGGATCCTAAACTCATGTTTTCATAAGTTTCATTGTGTTTGGGTGCATTGGTTATGGTTTCGTAACTGCATGAAACCCGGTGCAAAATGGTGCGAACTGGTGCAATTAATGCAAAAGTTCGCGCCACGAAGTAACGTCGGGATTTTTTGCAACGAACGCACCCAATCCACTCCATTGGACCCTAAACTCATGTTTTGGTGCGTTGCATAGTGTTTGGGTGCATTTGGGATCGTTTCGTAACCGCATGAAACTCGATGCAAAATAGGGTGAATTAGTGCAATTAATGCGAAAGCTCGTGCCACGAAGTCACGCCGGGATTTTTCTCTACACTCGCACCCAATCCACCCCATTGGACCCTAAACTCATGTTTTGGTGTGTTGTATAGTGTTTGGGTGCATTTGGGATTGTTCCGTAACTGCATGAAACTCAGTGCAAAACAGTGTGAACTGGTGCAATAAATGCAAAAGTACGTGCCACGAAGTCACGCCGGGATTTTTTGCAACGAACGCACGCAATCCACTCCATTGGACCCTAAACTCATGTTTTGGTGCGTTGCATAGTGTTTGGGTGCATTTGGGATCGTTTCTTAACCGCTTGAAACTCGATGCAAAATACTGTGAACTAGTGTAATTAATGCGAAAGCTCGTGCCACGAAGTCACGCCGGAATTTTTCTCTTCGAACGCACCCAATCCACCCTATTAGATCCTAAACTCATGTTTTGGTAAGTTTCATAGTGTTTGGGTTCATCTATTATCGTTTTGTAACTGCATAAAACTCGGTGCAAAATGGTGTGAACTGGTGCAATTAATGGAAAAGTTCGTGCCACGAAGTCACGTCAGTATTTTTCACAACGAACGCCCCCAATCCATCTCATTGGACCCTAAATTCATGTTTCGGTGCGTTGCATAGTGTTTGGGTGCATTTGGGATCGTTTCGTAACCGCATGAAACTCGCTGCAAAACAGGGTGAACTAGTGCAATTAATACGAAAGCTTGTGCCACGAAATCACGCCAGGATTTTTCTCTACAAAGGCACCCAGTCCATCCCATTAGACCCTAAACTCATGATTTGGTCCGTTGCATAGTGTTTGGGTGCATTTGGGATCGTTTCATAACTGCATGAAACTCGGTGCAAAAAAGAGTGAACTGGTGCAATTAAATCTAAAGTTTGTGCCACGAAGTCACGTTCGGATTTTTCGCAAGGAATGCACCCAATCCGCCCCATTGGACCCCAAACTAATGTTTTGGTGCGTTGTATAGTGTTTGGGTGCATTTGGGATCATATCGTAACTCCATGAAACTCGATGCAAAATAGGGTGAACTGGTGCAATTAATGCAAAAGTTCGTGCCACGAAGTTATGTCGGGATTTTTCGCAACGAACGCACCCAATCCACTCCATTGGACCCTAAACTCATGTTTTGGTAAGTTTCATAGTGTTTGGGTTCATCTATTATCATTTCGTAAATGCATAAAACTCGGTGCAAAACGGTGTGAACTGGTGCAATTAATGCAAAAGTTCATGCCACGAAGTCACGTCTAGATTTTTCGCAACGAACGCACCCAATCCGCCCCATTGGACCCTAAACTCACGTTTTGGTGTGTTGTATAGTGTTTGGGTGCATTTGGAATCATTTCGTAACTCCCTGAAACTCGATGCAAAATAGGGTGAACTGTTGCAATTAATGCAAAAGTTGGTGCCACCTAGTCACGTCTGGATTTTTCGCAACGAACACACCCAATCCACCCCATTGGACTCTAAACTCATGTTTTGGTAAGTTTCATAGTGTTTGGGTTCATCTATTATCGTTTCGTAACTGCATAAAACTCGGTGCAAAACGGTGTGAACCGGTACAATTAATGCAAACGTTCGTGCCACGAAGTCACGTCGGGATTTTTCACAACGAACGCACCCAATCCACCACATTAGACCCTAAACTCATGTTTTGGTGTGCTGCATAGTGTTTGGGAGCATTTGGGATCGTTTCGTAACTGCATGAAACTCAGTGCAAAACATTGTGAACTGGTGCAATTAATACAAAAGTACGTGCCACGAAGTCACGTCGGGATTTTTTGCAACGAATGCACCCAATCCACTCCATTGGACCCTAAACTCATGATTTGGTGCGTTGCATAGTGTTTGGGTGCATTTGGGATCGTTTCGTAACTGCATGAAACTTGATGGAAAACAGGGTGAACTAGTGCAATTAATGTGGAAGCTCGTGCCACGAGGTCACGTCGGGGTTTTTCTCTACGAATGCACCCAGTCCACCCCATTAGACCCTAAACTCATGTTTTGGTCCGTTGCATAGTGTTTGGGTGCATTTGGGATCGTTTCATAACTGCATGAAACTCGGTGAAAAACAGAGTGAACTGGTGCAATTAAATCAAAAGTTCGTGCCACAAAGTCACGTCGGGATTTTCGCAACGAACGCACCCAATCCACCCCATTGGACCCTAAACTCATGTTTTCGCATGTTTCATAGTGTTTGGGTTCATCTATTATCGTTTCATAACTGCATAAAACTCGGTGCACAACGGTGTGAACTGGTGCAATTAATGCAAAAGTTCGTGCCACGAAGTCACGTCGGGATTTTTCACAACGAACGTACCCAATCCATCACATTGGACCCTAAACTCATGTTTTGATGCACTGCATAGTGTTTGGGAGCATTTGGGATCATTTCGTAACTACATGAAACTCAGTGCAAAACAGTGTGAACTGGTGTAATTAATGCAAAAGTACGTGCCACGAAGTCACGTCGGGATTTTTTATAATGAACGCACCCAATCCACTCCATTGGACCCTAAACTCATGGTTTGGTGCGTTGCATAGTGTTTGGGTGCATTTGGGATCGTTTTGTAACCGCATGAAACTCGATGAAAAACATGGTGAACTAGTGCAATTAATGCGAAAGCTCATGCCACGAAATCACACTGGGATTTTTCTCAACGAACGCACCCAATCTGCCCCATTGGACCCTAAACTCATGTTTTAGTGCGCTGCATAGTGTTTGGGAGCATTTGGGATCGTTTCGTAACTGCATGAAACTCAGTGCAAAACAGTGTGAACTGGTGTAATTAATGCAAAAGTACGTGCCACGAAGTCACGTCGGGATTTCTTATAATGAACCCACCCAATCCACTCCATTGGACCCTAAACTCATGTTTTGGTATGTTTTATAGTGTTTGGGTTCATCTATTATCGTTTCGTAACTGCATAAAACTCGGTGCACAACGGTGTGAACTGGTGCAATTAATGCAAAAGTTCGTGCCACGAAGTCACGTCGGGATTTTTCGCAACGAACGCAACCAATCCACCTCATTGGACTCTAAACTTATGTTTTGGGAAGTTTCATAGTGTTTGGGTTCATCTATTATCGTTTCGGAATTGCGTAAAACTCGGTGCAAAACGGTGTGAACTGGTGCAATTAATGCAAAAGTTCGTGCCACAAAGTCACGTCAGGATTTTTTGCAACGAACGCACCTAATCCACTCCATTGGACCCTAAACTCATGTTTTGGTGCGCTGCATAGTGTTTGGGTGCATTCGAGATCGTTTTGTAACTGCATGAAACTCGATGCAAAACAGGGTGCACTAGTGAAATTAATGCGAAAGCTCGTGCCACGAAATCACACTGGGATTTTTCTCTACGAACGCACCCAGTCCACCCTATTAGACCCTAAACTCATGTTTTGGTCCGTTGCATAGTGTTTGGGTGCATTTGGTATCGTTTCATAACTGCATGAAACTTGGTGCAAAACAGTGTGAACTGGTGCAATTAATACAAAAGTACGTGCCACGAAGTCACGTCGGGATTTTTTGCAACGAACGCACCGAATCCACTCCGTTGGTCCCTAAACTCATGTTTTGGTAAGTTTCATAGTGTTTAGGTTCATCCATTATCGTTTCGTTACTGCATAAATCTCAGTGCAAAACGGTGTGAACTGGTGCAATTAGTGCAAAAGTTCGTGCCACGAAGTCACGTTGGGATTTTTCGCAACGAACGCACCCAATCCACCCCATTGGACTCTAAACTCATGTTTTGGTAAGTTTCAAAGTGTTTGGGTTCATCTGTTATCATTTCATAACTGCATGAAATTGGGTGCAAAACGGTGTGAACTGGTGCAATTAATGCAAAAGTTCGTGCCACAAAGTTACATTTGGATTTTTCGCAACGAACGCACCCAATCCGCCCCATTGGACCCAAAACTCATGTTTTTGTGTGTTGTATAGTGTTTGGGTGCATTTGGGATCATTTCGTAACTCCATGATACTCGATGCAAAATAGGGTGAACTGGTTCAATTAATGCAAAAGTTCGTGCCATGAAGTCACGTCGGGTTTTTTTCGCAACGAACGCACCCAATCCACCCCATTGGACCCTAAAGCCATGTTTTGGTAAGTTTCATAGTGTTTGGGTTCATATATTATCGTTTCGTAACTGCGTAACACTCGGTGCAAAACGGTGTGAACTGGTGCAACTAATGCAAAAGTTCGTGCCACGAAGTCACGTCGGAATTTTTCACAAAGAACGCACCCAATCCACCACATTGGACCCTAAACTCATGTTTTGGTGCGCTGCATAGTGTTTGGGAGCATTTGGGATCGTTTCGTAACTGCATGAAACTCAGTGCAAAACAGTGTGAACTGGTGCAATTAATGCAAAAGTACGTGCCACGAAGTCACGTCGGGATTTTTTGCAATGAACGCACCGAATCCACTCCATTGGACCCTAAACTCATGTTTTGGTGTGTTGCATAGTGTTTGGGTGCATTCGAGATTGTTTTGTAACCGTTGGAAACTCGATGCAAAAATGGGTGAACTAGTGCAATTAATGCGAAAGCTCATGCCACGAAATCACACTGGGATTTTTCTCAACGAAGGCACCCAATCCGCCCCATTGGACCCTAAACTCATATTTTGGTGCGCTGCATAGTGTTTGGGAGCATTTGGGATCGTTTCGTAACTGCATGAAACTTCGTGCAAAACAGTGTGAACTGGTGCAATTAATGCAAAAGTATGTGCCACGAAGTCACGTCGGGATTTTTTACAATGAACGCACCCAATCCACTCCATTGGACCCTAAACTCATGATTTGGTGCGTTGCATAGTGTTTGGGTGCATTTGGGATCGTTTCGTAACTGCATGAAACTCGATGGAAAACAGGGTGAACTAGTTTAATTAATGCGGAAGCTCGTGCCATGAAGTCACGATGGGATTTTTCTCTAAGAACGCACCCAGTCCACCCCATTAGACCCTAAACTCATGTTTTGGTCCATTGCATAGTGTTTGGGTGCATTTGGGATCGTTTCATAACTGCATGTAAATCGGTGAAAAACAGAGTGAACTGGTGCAATTAAATCAAAAGTTAGTGCCACAAAGTCACGTCGGGATTTTCGCAACGAACGCACCCAATCCACCCCATTGGACCCTAAACTCATGTTTTGGTATGTTTCATAGTGTTTGGGTTCATCTATTATCATTTCGTAACTGCATAAAACTCGGTGCACAACGGTGTGAACTGGTGCAATTAATGCAAAAGTTCATGCCACGAAGTCACGTCGGGATTTTTCACAACGAACGTACCCAATCCACCACATTGGACCCTAAACTCATGTTTTGATGCATTGCATAGTGTTTGGGAGCATTTGGGATCATTTCGTAACTGCATGAAACTCAGTGCAAAACAGTGTGAACTGGTGTATTTAATGCAAAAGTACGTGCCACGAAGTCACGTCGGGATTTTTTATAATGAACGCACCCAATCCACTCCATTGGACCCTAAACTCATGTTTTGGTGCGTTGCATAGTGTTTGGGTGCATTTGGGATCGTTTCGTAACCGCATGAAACTCGATGAAAAACATGGTGAACTAGTGCAATTAATGCGAAAGCTCATGCCACGAAATCACACTGGGATTTTTCTCAACGAACGCACCCAATCTGCCCCATTGGACCCTAAACTCATATTTTAGTGCGCTGCATAGTGTTTGGGAGCATTTGGGATCGTTTCGTAACTGCATGAAACTCAGTGCAAAACAGTGTGAACTGGTGTAATTAATGCAAAAGTACGTGCCACGAAGTCACGTCGGGATTTTTTATAATGACCCACCCAATCCACTCCATTGGACCCTAAACTCATGTTTTGGTATGTTTTATAGTGTTTGGGTTCATCTATTATCGTTTTGTAACTGTATAAAACTCGGTGCACAACGGTGTGAACTGGTGCAATTAATGGAAAAGTTCGTGCCACGAAGTCACGTCGGGATTTTTCGCAACGAACGCAACCAATCCACCCCATTGGACTCTAAACTCATGTTTTGGGAAGTTTCATAGTGTTTGGGTTCATCTATTATCGTTTCGGAATTGCGTAAAACTCGGTGCAAAACGGTGTGAACTGGTGCAATTAATGCAAAAGTTCGTGCCACAAAGTCACATCGGGATTTTTTGCAACGAACGCACCTAATCCACTCCATTGGACCCTAAACTTATGTTTTGGTGCGCTGCATAGTGTTTGGGTGCATTCGAGATCATTTTGTAACTGCATGAAACTCGATGCAAAACAGGGTGCACTAGTGCAATTAATGCGAAAGCTCGTGCCACCAAATCACACTGGGATTTTTCTCTACGAACGCACCCAGTCCACCCTATTAGACCCTAAACTCATGTTTTGGTCCGTTGCATAGTGTTTGGGTGCATTTGGGATCGTTTCATAACTGCATGAAACTTGGTGCAAAACAGTGTGAACTGGTGCAATTGATACAAAAGTACGTGCCACGAAGTCACGTCGGGATTTTTTGCAACGAACGCACCGAATCCACTCCGTTGGTCCCTAAACTCATGTTTTGGTAAGTTTCATAGTGTTTAGGTTCATCCATTATCGTTTCGTAACTGCATAAATCTCGGTGCAAAACGGTGTGAACTGGTGCAATTAATGCAAAAGTTCGTGCCACGAAGTCACGTTGGGATTTTTCGCAACGAACGCATCCAATCCACCCCATTGGACTCTAAACTCATGTTTTGGTAAGTTTCAAAGTGTTTGGGTTCATCTGTTATCATTTCATAACTGCATGAAATTGGGTGCAAAACGGTGTGAACTGGTGCAATTAATGCAAAAGTTCGTGCCACAAAGTTACATTTGGATTTTTCGCAACGAACGCACCCAATCCGCCCCATTGAACCCTAAACTCATGTTTTTGTGTGTTGTATAGTGTTTGGGTGCATTTGGGATCATTTCGTAACTCCATGATACTCGATGCAAAATAGGGTGAACTGGTTCAATTAATGCAAAAGTTCGTGCCATGAAGTCACGTCGGGTTTTTTCGCAAACGCACCCAATCCACCCCATTGGACCCTAAAGTCATGTTTTGGTAAGTTTCATAGTGTTTGGGTTCATATATTATCGTTTCGTTACCAAGGAAAAATTTCTCGGCGAGAATTTTCCGAGAAAACCGAAAATCCTGTTTCTCGGCGGGGTCCGGTTTTTTTACTTATCGCCCGAAATTTTCGGTCCTTGTGAATCTCCGCCCAAACCAAATTGGTGTAGCCAAATATCAGGCCACCCCGCTGCCTCCTAACACGAAATCTTATTCATATTCCATTCCCCATCTCTCTCAGTCCCTCCATGACTTCATAGGAAGCCATGGCGATAGCGGTGGCCATATTAAATAGACTGTTTGTTGTGGCAAGAAAGTCATATTTATATGCATTGTTGTATCTTGTTTATACTATTAGATTGTTTGGAAATAATCTAGGTTACTTCCTGTATAAATTGAGATTTTTTTTCTAAATTTCATCCGAAATCAAAATGGCAAATCCGATAATTTTCCGAGAAATCCGATAAATGCGTTTCTCGCTGACCTCCGGTTTTTTTTCGTTACCGGTAAGGAAAACCTTGTTCGTAACTGCGTAAAACTCGGTGCAAAACGGTGTGAACTGGTGCAACTAATGCAAAAGTTCGTGCCACGAAGTCACGTCGGAATTTTTTCACAAAGAACGCACCCAATCCACCACATTGGACCCTAAACTCATGTTTTGGTGCGCTGCATAGTGTTTGGGAGCATTTGGGATCGTTTCGTAACTGCATGAAACTCAGTGCAAAACAGTGTGAACTGGTGCAATTAATGCAAAAGTACGTGCCACGAAGTCACGTCGGGATTTTTTGCAATGAACGCACCGAATCCACTCCATTGGACCCTAAACTCATGTTTTGGTGTGTTGCATAGTGTTTGGGTGCATTCGAGATTGTTTTGTAACCGCTGGAAACTCGATGCAAAATAGGGTGAACTAGTGCAATTAATGCGAAAGCTCATGCCACGAAATCACACTGGGATTTTTCTCAACGAAGGCACCCAATCCGCCCCATTGGACCCTAAACTCATATTTTGGTGCGCTGCATAGTGTTTGGGAGCATTTGGGATCGTTTCGTAACTGCATGAAACTTCGTGCAAAACAGTGTGAACTGGTGCAATTAATGCAAAAGTATGTGCCACGAAGTCACGTCGGGATTTTTTACAATGAACGCACCCAATCCACTCCATTGGACCCTAAACTCATGATTTGGTGCGTTGCATAGTGTTTGGGTGCATTTGGGATCGTTTCGTAACTGCATGAAACTCGATGGAAAACAGGGTGAACTAGTTTAATTAATGCGGAAGCTCGTGCCACGAAGTCACGCCGGGATTTTTCTCTACGAACGCAGCCAGTCCACCCCATTAGACCCTAAACTCATGTTTTGGTCCATTGCATAGTGTTTGGGTGCATTTGGGATCGTTTCATAACTGCATGTAAATCGGTGAAAAACAGAGTGAACTGGTGGAATTAAATCAAAAGTTCGTGCCACAAAGTCACGTCGGGATTTTCGCAACGAACGCACCCAATCCACCCCATTGGACCCTAAACTCATGTTTTGGTATGTTTTATAGTGTTTGCGTTCATCTATTATTGTTTCGTAACTGCATAAAACTCGGTGCACAACGGTGTGAACTGGTGCAATTAATGCAAAAGTTCGTGCCACGAAGTCACGTCGTGATTTTTCGCAACGAACGCATGCAATCCACCCCATTGGACCCTAAACTCATGTTTTGGTATGTTTCATAGTGTTTGGGTTCATCTATTATCGTTTCGTAACTGCGTAAAACTCGGTGCAAAACGGTGTGAACTGGTGCAATTAATGCAAAAGTTCGTGCCACGAAGTCACGTTAGGATTTTTTGCAACGAAAGCACCTAATCCACTCCATTGGACCCTAAACTCATGTTTTGGTGCACTGCATAGTGTCTGGGAGCATTTGGGATCGTTTCGTAACTGCATGAAACTCAGTGCAGAACAGTGTGAACTGGTGTAATTAATGCAAAAGTACGTGCCACGAAGTCACGTCGGGATTTTTTATAATGAACGCACCCAATCCACTCCATTGGACCCTAAACTCATGTTTTGGTGCGTTGCATAGTGTTTGGGTGCATTTGGGATCGTTTCGTAACCGCATGAAACTCGATGCAAAACATGGTGAATTTGTGCAATTAATGCGAAATCGTGCCACGAAGTCACATAGCGATTTTTCACAATGAACGCACCCAATCCGCCCCATTGGAGCCTAAACTCATGTTTTGGTGCGTTGTATAGTGTTTGGGTGCATTTGGGATTATTTCGTGACTCCCTGAAACTCGATGCGAAACAGGGTGAACTGGTGCAATTAATGCAAAAGTTCATGCCACGAAGTCACGTCTAGATTTTTCGCAACGAACGCACCCAATCCGCCCCATTGGACCCTAAACTCACGTTTTGGTGTGTTGTATAGTGTTTGGGTGCATTTGGGATCATTTCGTAACTCCATGAAACTCGATGCAAAATAGGGTGAACTGGTGCAATTAATGCAAAAGTTCGTACCACGAAGTCAGGTCGGGATTTTCGCAATGAACGCACCCAATCCGCCCCATTGGACCCTAAACTCACGTTTTGGTGTGTTGTATAGTGTTTGGGTTCATCTATTATCATTTCGTAACTGCATAAAACTCGGTGCAAAACGGTGTGAACTGGTGCAATTAATGCAAAAGTTCTTGCCACGAAGTCACGTCGGGATTTTTCACAACGAACGTACCCATTCCACCACATTGGACCCTAAACTCATGTTTTGGTGTGCTGCATAGTGTTTGGGAGCATTTGGGATCGTTTCGTAACTGCATGAAACTCATTGCAAAACACTGTGAACTGGTGCAATTAATGCAATAGTACGTGCCACGAAGTCACGTCAGGATTTTTTACAATGAACGCACCCAATCCACTCCATTAGACCCTAAACTCATGATTTGGAGCGTTGCATAGTGTTTGGGTGCATTTGGGATCGTTTCGTAACCGCATGAAACTCGATGGAAAACAGGGTGAACTAGTGCAATTAATGCGGAAGCTCGTGCCACGAAGTCACGCCAAGATTTTTCTCTACGAACGCATCCAGTCCATCCCATTAGACCCTAAACTCATGTTTTGGTCCGTTGAATAGTGTTTGGGTGCATTTGGGATCGTTTCATAACTGCATGAAACTCGGTGAAAAATAGAGTGAACTGGTGCAATTAAATCAAAAGTTCGTGCCACAAAGTCACGTCGGGATTTTCGCAACGAACGCACGCAATCCACCCCATTGGACCCTAAACTCATGTTTTGGTATGTTTCATAGTGTTTGGGTTCATCTATTATCGTTTCGTAACTGCATAAAACTCGGTGCACAACGGTGTGAACTGGAGCAATTAATGCAAAAGTTCGTACCACGAAGTCACATCATGATTTTTCACAACGAACGTACCCAATCCACCATATTGGACCCTAAACTCATGTTTTGCTGCGCTGCATAGTGTTTGGGAGCATTTGGGATCGTTTCGTAACTGCACGAAACTCAGTGCAAAACAGTGTCAACTGGTGCAATTAATGCAAAAGTACGTGCCACGAAGTCACATCGGGATTTTTTGCAATGAACGCTTCCAATCCACTCCATTGGACCATAAACTCATGTTTTGGTACGTTGCATAGTGTTTGGGTGCGTTTGGAATCGTTTCGTAACCGCAGGAAACTCGATGCAAAATAGGGCGAACTAGTGCAATTAATGCGAAAGCTCATGCCACGAAGTCACATTTGGATTTTTCGAAACGTACGCACCCAATCCGCCCCATTGGACCGCAAACTCATGTTTTAGTGCGTTGCATAGTGTTTGGGTGCATTTGGGATCGTTTCGTAACTTCATCAAACTCGATGCAAAACAGGGTGAACTGGTGCAGTTAATGCAAAAGTTCGTGCCACGAAGTCACGTCGGATTTTTCGCAATGAACACACCCAACCAACCCCATTGGAACCCGAACTCATGTTTTGGTGGGTTGCATAGTGTTTGGGTGCATTTAGGATCGTTTCGTAACCGCATGAAACTCGATGGAAAACAGGGTGAACTAGTGCAATTAATACGAAAGCTCGTGCCACGAAGTAACGCCGGGATTTTTCTCTACGAACGCACCCAGTCCACCCCATTGGAGCCTAAACTCATGTTTTGGTACGTTGCATAGTGTTTGGATGCATTTGGGATCATTTCATAACTGCATGAAACTCGGTGCAAAATAGTGTGAACTGGTGCAATTAATACAAAAGTACGTGCCACGAAGTCACGTCCGGATTTTTTGCAACGAACGCACCGAATCCACTCCGTTGGTCAATAAACTCATGTTTTGGTAAGTTTCATAGTGTTTGGGTTCATCTATTATCATTTCGTAACTGCATAAATCTCGGTGCAAAACGGTGTGAACTGGTGCATTTAATGCAAAAGTTCGTGCCACGAACTCACGTTGGGATTTTTCGCAACGAACGCACCCAATCCACCCCATTGGACTCTAAACTCATGTTTTGGTAAGTTTCATAGTGTTTGGGTTCATCTGTTATCATTTCGTAACTGCATGAAATTGGGTGCAAAACGGTGTGAACTGATGCAATTAATGCAAAAGTTCGTGCCTCGAAGTTACGTTTGGATTTTTCGCAACGAACGCACCCAATCCGCCCCATTGGACCCTAAACTCATGTTTTTGTGCGTTGTATAGTGTTTGGGTGCATTTGGGATCATTTCGTAACTCCATGAAACTCGATGCAAAATAGGGTGCACTGGTTCAATTAATGCAAAAGTTCGTGCCACGAAGTCACGTCGGAATTTTTCGCAACGAACGCACCCAATCCACCCCATTGGACCCTAAACTCATGTTTTGGTAAGTTTCATAGTGTTTGGGTTCATCTATTGTCGTTTCGTAACTGCGTAAAACTTGGTCCAAAACGGTGTGAACTGGTGCAATTAATGCAAAAGTTTGTGCCACGAAGTCACGTCGGGATTTTTCACAAAGAACGCACCCAATCCACCACATTGGACCATAAACTCATGTTTTGGTGCGCTGCATAGTGTTTGGGAGCATTTGGGATCGTTTCGTAACTGCATGAAACTCAGTGCAAAACAGTGTGAACTGGTGCAATTAATGCAAAAGTATGTGCCACGAAGTCACGTTGGGATTTTTTGCAATGAACGCACCCAATCCACTCCATTGGACCCTAAATTCATGTCTTGGTGCATTGCATAGTGTTTGGGTGTGTTTGGAATTGTTTCGTAACTGCAGGAAACTCGATACAAAACAGGGCGAACTAGTGAAATTAATGCGAAAGCTCATGCCACGAAGTCACATTTGGATTTTTCGAAACGAACGCACCCAATCCGCCCCATTGGACTGTAAACTCATGTTTTAGTGCGTTGCATAGTGTTTGGGTGCATTTGGGATTGTTTCGTAACTTCATCAAACTCGATGCAAAACAGGGTGAACTGGTGCAATTAATGTGAAAGCTCGTGCCACGAAGTCACGTCGCGATTTTTCACAATGAACTCACCCAATCCGCCCCATTGGAGCCCAAACTCATGTTTAGGTGCATTGTATAGTGTTTGGGTGCATTTGGGATTATTTCGTAACTCCATGAAACTCGATGCAAAACAGGGTGAGCTGGTGCAATTAATGCAAAAGTTCATGCCACGAAGTCACGTCTAGATTTTTCGCAACGAACGCAACCAATCCGCTCCATTGGACCCTAAACTCACATTTTTGTGTGTTGTATAGTGTTTGGGTGCATTTGGGATCATTTCGTAACTCCTTGAAACTCGATGCAAAATAGGGTGAACTGTTGCAATTAATGCAAAAGTTCGTGCCACGAAGTCACGTCTGGATTTTTCGCAACGAACACAATCCACCCCATTGGACCCTAAATCATGTTTTGGTAAGTTTCATAGTGCTTTGGTTCATCTGTTATCATTTCGTAACTGCATGAAACTCGGTGCAAAACGGTGTGAACTGGTGCAATTAATGCAAAAGTTCGTGCCACGAAGTCACGTCGGGATTTTTCACAACGAACGTACCAAATCCACCACATTGGACCGTAAACTCATGTTTTGGTGCGCTCCACAGTGTTTGGGAGCATTTGGGATCGTTTCGTAACTGCATGAAACTCAGTGCAAAACAATGTGAACTGGTGCAATTAATGCAAAAGTACGTGCCACGAAGTCACGTCAGGATTTTTTGCAATGAACGCACCCAATCCACTCCATTGGACCCTAAACTCATGTTTTGGTGCGTTGCATAGTGTTTGGGTGTGTTTGGAATCGTTTCGTAACCGCAGGAAACTCGATGCAAAACAGGGCGAACTAGTGCAATTAATGCGAAAGCTCATGCCACGAAGTCACATTTGGATTTTTCGAAACGAACGCACCCAATCCGCCCCATTGGACTGTAAACTCATGTTTTAGTGCGTTGCATAGTGTTTGGGTGCATTTGGGATCGTTTCGTAACTTCATCAAACTCGATGCAAAACAGGGTGAACTGGTGCAGTTAATGCAAAAGTTCGTGCCACGAAGTCACGTCGGTATTTTTCGCAATGAACACACCCAACCAACCCTATTGGAACCCGAACTCATGTTTTGGTGCGTTGCATAGTGTTTGTGTGCATTTAGGATCGTTTCGTAACCGCATGAAACTCGAGGGAAAACAGGGTGAACTAGTGCAATTAATGCGAAAGATCGTGCCATGAAGTCACGCCGGGATTTTTCTCTACGAACGCACCCAGTCCACCCCATTGGACCCTAAACTCATGTTTTGGTGCGTCGCATAGTGTTTGGGTGCATTTGGGATAGATTCAGAACTGCATGAAACTTGGTGCAAAATAGTGTGAACTGGTGCAATTAATACAAAAGTACGTGCCACGAAGTCACGTCGGGATTTTTTGCAATGAACACACCAAATCCACTCCGTTGGACCCTAAACTCATGTTTTGGTAAGTTTCATAGTGTTTGGGTTCATCTATTATCGTTTCGTAACTGCATAAAACTCGGTGCAAAACGGTGTGAACTGGTGCAGTTAATGCAAAAGTTCGTGCCACGAAGTCACGTCGGGATTTTTCACAACGAACGTACCCAATCCACCACATTGGACCCTAAACTCATGTTTTGGTGCGCTGCATAGTGTTTGGGAGCATTTGGGATCGTTTCGTAACTGCATGAAACTCAATGCAAAAAGTGTGAACTGGTGCAATTAATGCAAAAGTACGTGCCACGAATTCACGTAGGGATTTTTTACAATGAACGCACTAAATCCACTCCATTGGACCCTAAACTCATGTTTTGGTGCGTTGCATAGTGTTTGGGTGCATTTGGGATCGTTTCGTAACCGCATGAAACTCGATGCAAAACATGATGAATTAGTGCAATTAATGCGAAAGCTCGTGCCACGAAGTCACGTCGCGATTTTTCACAATGAACGCACCCAATCCGCCCCATTGGAGCCTAAACTAATGTTTAGGTGCATTATATAGTGTTTGGGTGCATTTGGGATTATTTCGTAACTACATGAAACTCGATGCAAAACAGGGTGAGCTGGTGCAATTAATGCAAAAGTTCATGCCACGAAGTCACGTCTAGATTTTTCGCAACGAACGCAACCAATCCGCTCCATTGGACCCTAAACTCACATTTTTGTGTGTTGTATAGTGTTTGGGTGCATTTGGGATCATTTCGGAACTCCATGAAACTCGATGCAAAATAGGGTGAACTGGTTCAATTAATGCAAAAGTTCGTGCCACGAAGTCACGTCGGGATTTTTCGCAACGAACGCACCCAATCAACCCCATTGGACCCTAAACTCATGTTTTGGTAAGTTTCATAGTGTTTGGGTTCATCTATTATCGTTTCGTAACTGCGTAAAACTCGGTGCAAAACAGTGTGAATTGGTGCAATTAATGCAAAAGTTCGTGCCACGAAGTCACGTCGGGATTCTTCACAAAGAATGCACCCAATCCACCACATTGGACCCTAAACTCATGTTTTGGTGCGCTGCATAGTGTTTGGGAGCATTTGGGATCGTTTCGTAACTGCATGAGTGCAAAACATTGTGAACTGGTGCAATTAATGCAAAAGTACATGCCACGAAGTCACGTCGGGATTTTTTGCAATGAATGCACCCAATCCACTCCATTGGACCATAGACTCATGTTTTGGTGCGTTGCATAGTGTTTGGGTGCGTTTGGAATCGTTTCGTAACCGCAGGAAACTCGATGCAAAATAGGGTGAACTAGTGCAATTAATGCGAAAGCTCATGCCACGAAGTCACATTTGGATTTTTCGAAACGAACGCACCCAATCCGCCCCATTGGACCGTAAACTCATGTTTTAGTGTGTTGCATAGTGTTTGGGTGCATTTGGGATCATTTCGTAACTTCATCAAACTCGATGCAAAACACGGTGAACTGGTGCAGTTAATGCAAAAGTTCGAGCCACGAAGTCACGTCGGGATTTTTCGCAATGAACACACCCAACCAACCCCATTGGAACCCGAACTCATGTTTTGGTGCGTTGCATAGTGTTTGGGTGCATTTAGGATCGTTTCGTAACCGCATGAAACTCGATGGAAAACAGGGTGAACTAGTGCAATTAATGCGAAAGCTCGTACCACGAAGTCACACCGGGATTTGTCTCTACGAATGCACCCAGTCCACCCCATTGGACCCTAAACTCGTGTTTTGATGCGTTGCATAGTGTTTGGGTGCATTTGGGATCGTTTCGTAACTGCATGAAACTCGATGCAAAACATGGTGAATTAGTGCAATTAATGCGAAAGCTCGTGCCACGAAGTCACGTCGCGATTTTTCACAATGAACGCACCTAATCCGCCCCATTGGAGCCTAAACTAATGTTTAGGTGCATTGTATAGTGTTTGGGTGCATTTGGGATTATTTCGTAACTCCATGAAACTAGATGCAAAACAGGGTGAGCTGGTGCAATTAATGCAAAAGTTCATGCCACGAAGTCACGTTTAGATTTTTCGCAACGAACACAACCAATCCGCTCCATTGGACCCTAAACTCACATTTTTGTGTGTTGTATAGTGTTTGGGTGCATTTGGGATCATTTCGTAACTCCCTGAAACTCGATGCAAAATAGGGTGAACTGTTGCAATTAATGCAAAAGTTCGTGCCACGAAGTCACGTCTAGATTTTTCGCAACAAACACAATCCACCCCATTGGACCCTAAACTCATGTTTTGGTAAGTTTCATAGTGCTTGGGTTCATCTGTTATCATTTCGTAACTGCATGAAACTCGGTGCAAAACGGTGTGAACTGGTGCAATTAATGCAAAAGTTCATGCCACGAAGTCACGTTGGGATTTTTCGCAACGAACGCACCCAATCCACCCCATTGGACTCTAAACTCATGTTTTGGTAAGTTGCACAGTGTTTGGGTTCATCTGTTATCATTTCGTAACTGCATGAAATTGGGTGCAAAACGGTGTGAACTGGTGCAATTAAAGCACAAGTTCGTGCCACGAAGTCACGTCGGGATTTTTCACAACGAACGTACCAAATCCACCACATTGGACCCTAAACTCATGTTTTGGTGCGCTGCATAGTGTTTGGGAGCATTTGGGATCGTTTCGTAACTGCATGAAACTCAGTGCAAAACAGTGTGAACTGGTGCAATTAATGCAAAAGTACGTGCCACGAAGTCACGTCGGGATTTTTTACAATGAACGCACCCAATCCACTCCATTGGACCCTAAACTCATGATTTGGTGCGTTGCATAGTGTTTGGGTGCATTTGGGATCATTTCGTAACCGCATGAAACTCAATAGAAAACAGGGTGAACTAGTGCAATTAATGCGGAAGCTCGTGCCATGAAGTCACGCGGGGATTTTTCTCTACGAATGCACCCAGTCCACCCCATTAGACCCTAAACTCATGTTTTGGTGCGTTGCATAGTGTTTGGGTGCATTTGGGATCGTTTCATAACTGCATGAAACTCAGTGCAAAACAGTGTGAACTCTTGCAATTAATACAAAAGTACGTGCCACGAAGTCACGTCGGGATTTTTTGCAACGAATGCACCGAATCCACTCCGTTGGTCCCTAAACTCATGTTTTGGTAAGTTTCATAGTGTTTGGGTTCATCTACTATCGTTTCGTAACTGCATAAATCTCGGTGCAAAACGGTGTGAACTGGTGCAATTAATGCAAAAGTTCGTGCCACGAAGTCACGTTGGGATTTTTCGCAACGAATGCACCCAATCCACCCCATTGGACTCTAAACTCATGTTTTGGTAAGTTTCATAGTGTTTGGGTTCATCTGTTATCATTTAGTAACTGCATGAAATTGGGTGCAAAACGGTGTGAACTGGTGCAATTAATGCAAAAGTTCGTGCCACGAAGTTACGTTCGGATTTTTCGCAACGAACGCACCCAATCCGCCCCATTGGACCCTAAACTCATGTTTTTTTTGTGTTGTATAGTGTTTTGGTGCATTTGGGATTATTTCGTAACTCCATGAAACTCGATGCAAAATAGGGTGAACTGGTTTAATTAATGCAAAAGTTCGTGCCACAAAGTCACGTCGGGATTTTTCGCAACGAACGCACCCAATCAACCCCATTGGACCCTAAACTCATGTTTTGGTAAGTTTCATAGTGTTTGGGTTCATCTATTATCGTTTCGTATCTGCGTAAAACTCGGTGCAAAACAGTGTGAATTGGTGCAATTAATGCAAAAGTTCGTGCCACGAAGTCACGTCGGGATTCTTCACAAAGAACGCACCCAATCCACCACATTGGACCCTAAACTCATGTTTTGGTGCGCTGCATAGTGTTTGGGAGCATTTGGGATCGTTTCGTAACTGCATGAGTGCAAAACATTGTGAACTGGTGCAATTAATGCAAAAGTACATGCCACGAAGTCACGTCGGGATTTTTTGCAATGAACGCACCCAATCCACTCCATTGGACCATAGACTCATGTTTTGGTGCGTTGCATAGTGTTTGGGTGCGTTTGGAATCGTTTCGTAACCGCAGGAAACTCGATGCAAAATAGGGTGAACTAGTGCAATTAATGCGAAAGCTCATGCCACGAAGTCACATTTGGATTTTTCGAAACGAACGCACCCAATCCGCCCCATTGGACCATAAACTCATGTTTTAGTGCGTTGCATAGTGTTTGGGTGCATTTGGGATCGTTTCGTAACTTCATCAAACTCGATGCAAAACACGGTGAACTGGTGCAGTTAATGCAAAAGTTCGAGCCACGAAGTCACGTCGGGATTTTTCGCAATGAACACACCCAACCAACCCCATTGGAACCCGAACTCATGTTTTGGTGCGTTGCATAGTGTTTGGGTGCATTTAGGATCGTTTCGTAACCGCATGAAACTCGATGGAAAACAGGGTGAACTAGTGCAATTAATGCGAAAGCTCGTACCACAAAGTCACACCGGGATTTGTCTCTACGAACGCACCCAGTCCACCCCATTGGACCCTAAACTCGTGTTTTGATGCGTTGCATAGTGTTTGGGTGCATTTGGGATCGTTTCGTAACCGCATGAAACTCGATGCAAAACATGGTGAATTAGTGCAATTAATGCGAAAGCTCGTGCCACGAAGTCACGTCGCGATTTTTCACAATGAACGCACCCAATCCGCCCCATTGGAGCCTAAACTAATGTTTAGGTGCATTGTATAGTGTTTGGGTGCATTTGGGATTATTTCGTAACTCCATGAAACTCGATGCAAAACAGGGTGAGCTGGTGCAATTAATGCAAAAGTTCATGCCACGAAGTCACGTCTAGATTTTTCGCAACGAACGCAACCAATCCGCTCCATTGGACCCTAAACTCACATTTTCGTGTGTTGTATAGTGTTTGGGTGCATTTGGGATCATTTCGTAACTCCCTGAAACTCGATGCAAAATAGGGTGAACTGTTGCAATTAATGCAAAAGTTCGTGCCACGAAGTCACGTCTGGATTTTTCGCAACAAACACAATCCACCCCATTGGACCCTAAACTCATGTTTTGGTAAGTTTCATAGTGCTTGGGTTCATCTGTTATCATTTCGTAACTGCATGAAACTCGGTGCAAAACGGTGTGAACTGGTGCAATTAATGCAAAAGTTCATGCCATGAAGTCACGTTGGGATTTTTCGCAACGAACGCACCCAATCCACCCCATTGGACTCTAAACTCATGTTTTGGTAAGTTTCATAGTGTTTGGGTTCATCTGTTATCATTTCGTAACAGCATGAAATTGGGTGCAAAACGTTGTGAACTGGTGCAATTAAAGCACAAGTTCGTGCCACGAAGTCACGTCGGGATTTTTCACAACGAACGTACCAAATCCACCCCATTGGACTCTAAACTCATGTTTTGGTAAGTTTCATAGTGTTTGGGTTCATCTGTTATCATTTCGTAACAGCATGAAATTGGGTGCAAAACGGTGTGAACTGGTGCAATTAAAGCACAAGTTCGTGCCACGAAGTCACGTCGGGATTTTTCACAACGAACGTACCAAATCCACCACATTGGACCCTAAACTCATGTTTTGGTGCGCTGCACAGTGTTTGGGAGCATTTGGGATCGTTTCGTAATTGCATGAAACTCAGTGCAAAACAGTGTGAACTGGTGCAATTAATGCAAAAGTACATGCCACGAAGTCACGTCGGGATTTTTTACAATGAACGCACCCAATCCACTCCATTGGACCCTAAACTCATGATTTGGTGCGTTGCATAGTGTTTGGGTGCATTTGGGATCATTTCGTAACCGCATGAAACTCGATAGAAAACAGGGTGAACTAGTGCAATTAATGTGGAAGCTCGTGCCACGAAGTCACGCCGGGATTTTTCTCTACGAACGCACCCAGTCCACCCCATTAGACCCTAAACTCATGTTTTGGTGCGTTGCATAGTGTTTGGGTGCATTTGGGATCGTTTCATAACTGCATGAAACTCAGTGCAAAACAGTGTGAACTCTTGCAATTAATACAAAAGTACGTGCCACGAAATCACGTCGGGATTTTTTGCAACGAATGCACCGAATCCACTCCGTTGGTCCCTAAACTCATGTTTTGGTAAGTTTCATAGTGTTTGGGTTCATCTATTATCGTTTCGTAACTGCATAAATCTCGGTGCAAAACGGTGTGAACTGGTGCAATTAATGCAAAAGTTCGTGCCACGAAGTCACGTTGGGATTTTTCGCAACGAATGCACCCAATCCACCCCATTGGACTCTAAACTCATGTTTTGGTAAGTTTCATAGTGTTTGGGTTCATCTGTTATCATTTAGTAACTGCATGAAATTGGGTGCAAAACGGTGTGAACTGGTGCAATTAATGCAAAAGTTCGTGCCACGAAGTTACGTTCGGATTTTTCGCAATGAACGCACCCAATCCGCCCCATTGGACCCTAAACTCATGTTTTTTTGTGTTGTATAGTGTTTGGGTGCATTTGGGATCATTTCGTAACTCCATGAAACTCGATGCAAAATAGGGTGAACTGGTTCAATTAATGCAAAAGTTCGTGCCACGAAGTCACGTCGGGATTTTTCGCAACGAACGCACCCAATCAACCCCATTGGACCCTAAACTCATGTTTTGGTAAGTTTCATAGTGTTTGGGTTCATCTATTATCGTTTCGTAACTGCGTAAAACTCGGTGCAAAACAGTGTGAATTGGTGCAATTAATGCAAAAGTTCGTGCCACGAAGTCACGTCGGGATTCTTCACAAAGAACGCACCCAATCCACCACATTGGACCCTAAACTCATGTTTTGGTGCGCTGCATAGTGTTTGGGAGCATTTGGGATCGTTTCGTAACTGCATGAGTGCAAAACATTGTGAATTGGTGCAATTAATGCAAAAGTACATGCCACGAAGTCACGTCGGGATTTTTTGCAATGAACGCACCCAATCCACTCCATTGGACCATAGACTCATGTTTTGGTGCGTTGCATAGTGTTTGGGTGCGTTTGGAATCGTTTCGTAACCGCAGGAAACTCGATGCAAAATAGGGTGAACTAGTGCAATTAATGCGAAAGCTCATGCCACGAAGTCACATTTGGATTTTTCGAAACGAACGCACCCAATCCTCCCCATTGGACCGTAAACTCATGTTTTAGTGCGTTGCATAGTGTTTGGGTGCATTTGGGATCGTTTCGTAACTTCATCAAACTCGATGCAAAACACGGTGAACTGGTGCAGTTAATGCAAAAGTTCGAGCCACGAAGTCACGTCGGGATTTTTCGCAATGAACACACCCAACCAACCCCATTGGAACCCGAACTCATGTTTTGGTGCGTTGCATAGTGTTTGGGTGCATTTAGGATCGTTTTGTAACCGCATGAAACTCGATGGAAAACAGGGTGAACTAGTGCAATTAATGTGAAAGCTCGTACCACGAAGTCACACCGGGATTTGTCTCTACGAACGCACCCAGTCCACCCCATTGGACCCTAAACTCGTGTTTTGATGCGTTGCATAGTGTTTGGGTGCATTTGGGATCGTTTCATAACTGCATGAAACTCGATGCAAAACAGTGTGAACTGGTGCAATTAATACAAAAGTACGTGCCACGAAGTCACGTCTGGATTTTTTGCAACAAATGCACCGAATCCACTCCGTTGGTCCCTAAACTCATGTTTTGGTAAGTTTCATAGTGTTTGGGTTCATCTATTATCGTTTCGTAACTACATAAATCTCGGTGCAAAACGGTGTGAACTGGTGCAATTAATACAAAAGTTCGTGCCACGAAGTCACGTTGGGATTTTTCGCAACGAACGCACCCAATCCGCCCCATTGGACCCTAAACTCATGTTTTTGTGCATTGTATAGTGTTTGGGTGCATTTGGGATCATTTCGTAACTCCATGAAACTCGATGCAAAATAGGGTGAATTGGTTCAATTAATGCAAAAATTCGTGCCACGAAGTCATGTAAGGATTTTTCGCAACGAATGCAACCAATCCACCCCCATTGGTCCCTGAACTCATGTTTTGGTAAGTTTCATAGTGTTTGGGTTCATCTATTATCGTTTCGTAACTGCATAAATCTCGGTGCAAAACAGTGTGAACTGGTGCAATTAATGCAAAAGTTCGTGCCACGAAGTCACGTTGGGGTTTTTCACAACGAACGTACCCAATCCACCCCATTGGACTCTAAACTCATGTTTTGGTATGTTTCATAGTGTTTGGGTTCATCTGTTATCATTTAGTAACTGCATGAAATTGGGTGCAAAACGGTGTGAACTGGTGCAATTAATGCAAAAGTTCGTGCCACGAAGTCACGTCGGGATTTTTCGCAACGAACGCACCCAATCCACTCCATTGGACCCTAAACTCATGTTTTGGTGTGTTGCATAGTGTTTGGGTGCATTTGGGATTGTTTCGTAACCGCATGAAATTGGCTGAAAAATAGAGTGAACTGGTGCAATTAAATCAAAAGTTCGTGCCACGAAGTCACGTTCGGATTTTTCGCAACGAACGCACCCAATCCGCCCCATTGGACCCTAAACTCATGTTTTGGTGCGTTGCATAGTGTTTGGGTGCATTTGGGATCGTTTCGTAACTCCATGAAACTCGATGCAAAACAGTGTGAACTGGTGCAATTAATGCAAAAGTTCGTGCCACGAAGTCAAGTCGGGAATTTCGCAACGAACGCGCTAAATCCACTCTGTTGGACCCTAAACTCATGTTTTGGTAAGTTTCATAGTGTTTGGGTTCATCTATTATCGTTTCGTAACTGCATAAAACTCGGTGCAAATCGGTGTGACCTGGTGCAATTAATGCAAAAGTTTGTGCCACGAAGTCACGTCGGGATTTTTCACAACAATCGTACCCAATCCACCACATTGGACCCTAAACTAATGTTTTGGTGGGCTGCATAGTGTTTGGTAGCATTTGGGATCGTTTCGTAACTGCATGAAACTCAGTGCAAAAAGTGTGAACTGGTGCAATTAATGCAAAAGTACGTGCCACGAAGTCACGTCGGGATTTTTTACAATGAACGCACCAAATCCACTCCATTGGACCCTAAACTCATGTTTTGGTTTGTTGCATAGTGTTTGGGTGCATTTGGGATCGTTTCGTAACCGCATCAAACTCAATGCAAAACATGGTGAATTAGTGCAATTAATGCGAAAGCTCGTGCCACGAAGTCACGTCGCGATTTTTCACAATGAATGCACCCAATCCGCCCCATTGGAGCCTAAACTCGCGTTCTGGTGTGTTGTATAGTGTTTGGGTGCATTTGGGATCATTTCGTAACTCCCTGAAACTCGATGCAAAATAGGGTGAACTGTTGCAATTAATGCAAAAGTTCGTGCCACGAAGTCACGTCTGGATTTTTCGCAACGAACACACCCAATCCACCCCATTGGACCCTAAACTCATGTTTTGGTAAGTTTCATAGTGCTTGGGTTCATCTGTTATCGTTTCGTAACTGCATGAAACTCAGTGCAAAACGGTGTGAACTGGTGCAATTAATGCAAAAGTTCGTGCCACGAAGTCACGTTGGGATTTTTCGCAACGAATGCACCCAATCCACCCCATTGGACTCTAAACTCAGGTTTTGGTAAGTTTCATAGTGTTTCGGTTCATCTGTTATCATTTCGTAACTGCATGAAAGTGGGTGCAAAACGGTGTGAACTGGTGCAATTAATGCAAAAGGTCGTGCCACGAAGTTACGTTCGGATTTTTCGCAACGAACGCACCCAATCCGCCACATTGGACCCTAAACTCTTGTTTTTATGTGTTGTATAGTGTTTGGGTGCATTTGGGATCATTTCATAACTCCATGAAACTCGATGCCAAATAGGGTGAACTGGAGCAATTAATGTAAAAGTTCGTGCCTCGAAGTCACGTCGGGATTTTTCACAAAGAACGCACCCAATCCACCACATTGGACCCTAAACTCATGTTTTGGTGCGCTGCATAGTGTTTGTGAGCATTTGGGATCGTTTCGTAACTGCATGAAACTCAGTGCAAAACAGTGTGAACGGGTGCAATTAATGCAAAAGTACGTGCCACGAAGTCACGTCGGGATTTTTTTGCAATGAACGCACCCAATCCACTCCATTGGACCCTAAACTCATGTTTTGGTGCGTTGCAATGTGTTTTGTTTCATCTATTATCGTTTCGTAACTGTGTAAAACTCGGTGCAAAACGGTGTGAACTGGTGCAATTAATGCAATAGTTCGTGCCTCAAAGTCACGTCGGGATTTTTCACAAAGAACGCACCCAATCCACCACATTGGACCCCAAACTCATGTTTTGGTGCGCTGCATAGTGTTTGGGAGCATTTGGGATCGTTTCGTAACTGCATGAAACTCAGTGCAAAACAGTGTGAACTGGTGCAATTAATGCAAAAGTACGTGCCACGAAGTCACGTCGGGATTTTTTGCAATGAATGCACCCAATCCACTCCATTGGACCCTAAACTCATGTTTTGGTGCGTAGAATAGTGTTTGGGTGCGTTTGGAATCGTTTCGTAACCTCAGGAAACTCGATGCAAAACAGGGCGAACAAGTGCAATTAATGCGAAAGCTCATGCCACGAAGTCACATTTGAATTTTTCGCAACAAACGCACCCAATCCGCCCGATTGGATTGTAAACTCATGTTTTAGTGCGTTGCATAGTGTTTGTTTGCATTTGGGATCGTTTCGTAACTTCATCAAACTTGATGCAAAAAAGGGTGAACTGGTGCAGTTAATGCAAAAGTTCGTGCCACGAAGTCACGTCGGGTTTTTTTGCAATGAATACACCCAACCAAACCCATTGGAACCCGAACTCATGTTCTGGTGCGTTGCATAGTGTTTGTGTGCATTTGGTATCGTTTCGTAACCGCATGAAACTCGATGGAAAACAGGGTAAACTAGTGCAATTAATGTGAAAGCTCATGCCACGAAGTCACGCCGGGATTTTTCTCTACGAACGCACCCAGTCCACCCCATTGGACCCTAAACTCATGTTTTGGTGCATTGCATAGTGTTTGGGTGCATTTGGGACCGTTTCATAACTGCATGAAACTCGGTGCAAAACAGTGTGAACTGGTGCAATTAATACAAAAGTACGTGCCACGAAGTCACGTCGGGATTTTTTGCAACGAATGCACCGAATCCACTCCGTTGGACCCTAAACCCATGTTTTGGTGCGTTGCATAGCGTTGGGTGCATTTGGGATCGTTTCGTAACCGCATGAAACTCGATGCAAAACAGGGTGAACTAGTGCAATTAATGCAAAAGCTCGTGCCACGAAGTCACGCCGGGATTTTTCTTTACGAACGCACCCAATCCACCGCATTGGACCCTAAACTCATTTTTTGGTGCGTTGCATAGTGTTTGGGTGCATTTGGGATCGTTTCATAATTGCATGAAACTCGGTTCAAAATGGGGTGAACTAGAGTAATTAATACAAAAGTTTGTGCCATGAAGTAACATTGGGATTTTTCACAACAAACGCATCCAATCTGCCCCATTGGACCGTAAACTCATGTTTTCGTGCGTTGCATAGTGTTTGGGTGCATTTTGGATCGTTTCGTAACTGCCTGAAACTTGGTGCAAAACAGTGTGAACTGGTGCAATTAATGCAAAAGTATGTGCCACAAAGTCACGTCTGGATTTTTTGCAATGAACGCACCCAATCCACTCCATTGGACCCTAAACTCATGTTTTGGTGCGTTCCTTAGTGTTTGGGTGCGTTTGGAATCATTTCGGAACCGCATGAAACTCGATGCAAAACCGGATGAACTAGTACAATTAATGCGAAAGCTCGTGCCACGAAGTCACGCCGGGATTTTTCTCAACGCACACACCCAGTCCACCCCATTGGACCCTAAACTCATGTTTTGGTGCGTTGCATAGTGTTTGGGTGCATTTGGGACCGTTTCATAACTACATGAAACTCTTTTTTTTTGAGAGGCCCTAATTAGAATACAAGGCTATAGTATCTGAACATAGCAGCAAACGCACACCACACACACACTCACACCACACACAACACCTCCTATGACTAAGCTAAGATCTAAACCTTGTATTCTATTTTTTGCCTGCACCTGTGCTATTGCATGGTCGGATGAGGCCTTCTGAAAATTATTCGGGAAACACTGTTCCCGCGGTGAGGCACGCGAGTTCGAACTCGCGCCGGCCGCTCGGTCACCAGGCGAGATGACCACCCGCGCTACGCGCGGTCCTCATAACTGCATGAAACTCGATGCAAAATAGAGTGAACTGGTGCAATTAAAGCAAAAGTGTGTGCCACGAAGTCATGTCAGGATTTTTCACAACGAACGCAACCAATCCGCCCCATTGGACCCTAAACTCATTTTTTGGTGTGTGTGTATAGTGTTTGGGTGCATTTGGGATCATTTTGTAACTCCATGAAACTCGATGCAAAACAGGGTGAATTGGTGCAATTAATGCAAAAGTTCATGCCACGAAGTCACGTCGGGGTTTTTCACATTGGACCCTAAACTCATGTTTTCATAAGTTTCATTGTGTTTGGGTGCATTTGTTATGGTTTCGTAACTGCATGAAACCCGGTGCAAAATGGTGTGAACTGGTGCAATTAATACAAAAGTACGTGCCACGAAGTCACGTCCGGATTTTTCGCAATGAACGCACCCAATCTGCCCCATTGGACCCTAAACTCATGTTTTGGTGCGTTGTAGATTGTTTGGGTGCATTTGGGATCGTTTCGTAACAGCATGAAACTCGAAGCAAAACAGGGTGAACTGGTGCAATTAATGCAAAAGTTCGCGTCACGAAGTCACGTCGGCATTTTTTGCAACAAACGAACCCAATCCACTCCATTGGACCCTAAACTTATGTTTTGGTGCGTTGTAGAGTGTTTGGGTGCATTTGGGATCGTTTCGTAACTGCATGAAACTCGAAGCAAAACAGGGTGAACTGGTGCAATTAATGCAAAAGTTCGCGCCACGAAGTCACGTCAGGATTTTTTGCAACGAACGCACCCAATCCACTCTTTTGGACCCTAAACTCATGTTTTGGTACGTTGCATAGTGTTTGGGTGCATTTGGGATCGTTTCGTGACCGCATGAAACTCGATGCAAAACAGGGTGAATTAGTGCAATTAATGCGAAAGCTCGTGCCACGAAGTCACACCGGGATTTTTCTCTACGATCACACCCAATCCACCCCATTGGACCCTAAACTCATGTTTTGGTGCGTTGAATAGTGTTTTGGTGCATTTGGGATTGTTCCGTAACTGCATGAAACTCAGTGCAAAACAGTGTGAACTGGTGCAATTAATGCAAAAGTACGTGCCACGAAGTCACGTCGGGATTTTTTGCAACGAGCGCACCCAATCCACTCCATTGGACCCTAAACTCATGTTTTGGTGCGTTGCATAGTGTTTGGGTGCATTTGGGATCGTTTCGTAACCGCATAAAACTCGATGCAAACTACGGTGAACTAGTGCAATTAATGTGAAAGCTCGTACCATGAAGTCACGCCGGGATTTTTCTCTTCGAACGCACCCAATCCACCCCATTAGACCCTAAACTCATGTTTTGGTAAGTTTCATAGTGTTTGGGTTCATCTATTATCGTTTCGTAACTGCATAAAACTCGGTGCAAAACGGTGTGAATTGGTGCAATTAATGCAAAAGTTCGTGCCACGAAGTCACGTCGGGATTTTTCACAACGAACGCACCCAATCCACCACATTGGACCCTAAACTCATGTTTTGGTGCGCTGCATAGTGTTTGGGAGCATTTGGGATCGTTTCGTAACCGCATGAAACTCGATGCAAAACAGGGTGAACTAGTGCAATTAATGCGAAAGTTCGTGCCACGTAATCACGTCGGGATTTTTCACAACGATCGCACCCAATCCGCCCCATTGAACCCTAAACTCATTGTTTGGTGCGTTGTATAGTGTTTGGGCGCATTTGGGATCATTTTGTAACTCCATGAAACACGATGCAAAACAGGGTGAACTGGTGCAATTAATGCAAAATTTCATGCCACAAAGTCACGTCGGGGTTTTTCACAATGAACGCACCCAATCCACCCCATTGGACCCTAAACTCATGTTTTCATAAGTTTCATTGTGTTTGGGTGCATTTGTTATGGTTTCGTAACTGCATGAAACCCGGTGCAAAATGGTGTGAACTGGTGCAATTAATGCAAAAGTTCATGCCATGAAGTCACGTCCGGATTTTTCGCAACGAACGCACCCAATCTGCCCCATTGGACCCTAAACTCATGTTTTGGTGCGATGTAGAGTGTTTGGGTGCATTTGGGATCGTTTCGTAACAGCATGAAACTCGAAGCAAAACTGGGTGAACTGGTGCAATTAATGCAAAAGTTCGCGTCACGAAGTCACATCGGCATTTTTTGCAATGAACGCACCCAATCCACTCCATTGGACCCTAAACTCATGTTTTGGTGCATTGCATAGTGTTTGGGTGCATTTGGGATCGTTTCGTAACCGCATGAAACTCGATGCAAAATAGGGTGAATTAGTGCAATTAATGCGAAATCTCGTGCCACGAAGTCATGCCGGGATTTTTATCTGCGATCGCACCCAATCCACCATATTAGATCCTAAACTCATGTTTTGGTAAGTTTCATAGTGTTTGGGTTCATCTATTATCGTTTCGTAAATGCATAAAACTCGGTGCAAACTGGTGTGAACTGGTGCAATTAATGCAAAAGTTCTGCCACGAAGTCACATCAGGATTTTTCACAACGAACGCACCCAATCCACATAATTGGACCCTAAACTCATGTTTTGGTGCGCTGCATAGTGTTTGGGAGCATTTGGGATCGTTTCGTAACTGCATGAAACTCAGTGCAAAACAGTGTGAACTGGTGCAATTAATGCAAAAGTACGTGCCACGAAGTCACGTCGGGATTTTTTTGCAACGAACGCACCCAATCCACTCCATTAGACCCTAAACTCATGTTTTGGTGCGTTGCATAGTGTTTGGGTGCATTCGGGATCGTTTCGTAACCGCATGAAACTCGATGCAAAATAGGGTGAACTAGTGCAATTAATGCGAAAGCTCGTGCCATGAAATCATGCCGGGATTTTTCTCTACGAATGCACCCAGTCAACCCCATTAGACCCTAAACTCATGTTTTGGTCCGTTGCATAGTGTTTTGGTGCATTTGGGATCGTTTCATAACTGCATGAAACTCAGTGCAAAACAACGTGAACTGGTGTAATTAAATCAAAAGTTCGTGCCACGAAGTCACGTTCGGATTTTTCGCAACGAACGCACCCAATCCGCCCCATTGGACCCTAAACTCATGTTTTGGTGCGTTGTATAGTGTTTGGGTGCATTTGGGATCATTTCATAACTGCATGAAACTCGGTGCAAAACAACGTGAACTGGTGCAATTAAATCAAAAGTTCGTGCCACAAAGTCACGTTCGGATTTTTCGCAACGAACGCACCCAATCCGCCCCCATTGGACCCTAAACTCATATTTTGGTGCGTTGTATAGTGTTTGGGTGCATTTGGGATCATTTCGTAACTCCATGAAACTCGATGCAAAATAGGGTGAACTGGTGCAATTAATGCAAAAGTTCGTGTCACGAAGTCAGGTCGGGATTTTCGCAATGAACGCACCCAATCCACCCCATTGGACCCTAAACTCATGTTTTGGTATGTTTCATAGTGTTTGGGTTCATCTATTATCGTTTCGTATCTGCATAAAACTCGGTGCAAAAAGGTGAGAACTGGTACAATTAATGCAAAAGTTCGTGCCACGAAGTCACGTCGGGATTTTTCACAACGAACGCACCCTATCCACCACATTGGACCCTAAGCTCATGTTTTAGTTCGTTGCATAGTGTTTGGGAGCATTT
The DNA here is from genome assembly GCF_016808335.1 of Panicum virgatum. NCBI lineage: Eukaryota > Viridiplantae > Streptophyta > Magnoliopsida > Poales > Poaceae > Panicum > Panicum virgatum. The sequence goes on from NW_024376275.1 coordinate 133,449, forward strand.
GGGATCGTTTCGTAACTGCATGAAACTCAGTGCAAAACAGTGTGAACTGGTGCAATTAATGCAAAAGTACGTGCCACGAAGTCACGTCGGGATTTTTTTGCAATGAACGCACCCAATCCACTCCATTGGACCCTAAACTCATGTTTTGGTGCGTTGCATAGTGTTTGGGTGCATTTGGGATCGTTTCGTAACCGCATGAAACTCGATGCAAAATAGGGTGAATTTGTGCAATTAATGCGAAAGCTCGTGCCACGAAGTCACACCGGGATTTTTCTCTGTGATCGCACCCAATCCACCCTATTAGATCCTAAACTCATGTTTTGGTAAGTTTCATAGTGTTTGGGTTCACCTATTATCGTTTCGTAAATGCATAAAACTCGGTGCAAACCGGTGTGAACTGGTGCAATTAATGCAAAAGTTCTGCCACGAAGTCACATCAGGATTTTTCACAACGAACGCACCCAATCCACCTCATTGGACCCTAAACTCATGTTTTGGTGCGCTGCATAGTGTTTGGGAGCATTTGGGATCGTTTCATAACTGCATGAAACTCAGTGCAAAACACTGTGAACTGGTGCAATTAATGCAAAAATACGTGCCACGAAGTCACGTCGGGATTTTTTTTGCAACGAACGCACCCAATCCACTCCATTGGACCCTAAACTCATGTTTTGGTGCGTTGCATAGTGTTTGGGTGCATTCGGGATCGTTTCGTAACCGCATGAAACTCGATGCAAAATAGGGTGAACTAGTGCAATTAATGCGAAAGCTCGTGCCATGAAATCACGCCGGGATTTTTCTCTACGAATGCACCCAGTCCACCCCATTAGACCCTAAACTCAAGTTTTGGTCCGTTGCATAGTGTTTGGGTGCATTTGGGATCGTTTCATAACTGCATGAAACTCGGAGCAAAACAACGTGAACTGGTGCAATTAAATCAAAAGTTCGTGCCATGAAGTCACATTCAGATTTTTCTCAACGAACGCACCCAATCCGCCCTATTGGACCCTAAACTCATGTTTTGGTGCGTTGTATAGTGTTTGGGTGCATTTGGGATCATTTCGTAACTCCATGAAACTCGATGCAAAATAGGATGAACTGGTGCAATTAATGCAAAAGTTCGTGCCATGAAGTCAGGTCGGGATTTTCGCATTGAACGCACCCAATCCACCCCATTGGACCCTAAACTCATGTTTTGGTAAGTTTCATAGTGTTTGGGTTCATCTATTATCATTTCGTAACTGCATAAAACTCGGTGCAAAACAGTGTGAACTGGTGCAATTAATGCAAAAGTTCGTGCCACGAAGTCAAGACGGGATTTTTCACAAAGAACGCACCCAATCCACCACATTGGACCCTAAACTCATGTTTTGGTGCGCTGCATAGTGTTTGGGAGCATTTGGGATCGTTTCGTAACCGCATGAAACTCGATGCAAAACAGGGTGAACTAGTGCAATTAATGCGAAAGCACGTGCCACGAAGTTACGCCGGGATTTTTCTCTACGAACGCACCCAGTCCACCCCATTGGACCCTAAACTCATGTTTTGATGCGTTGCATAGTGTTTGGGTGCATTTGGGATCGTTTCATAACTGCATGAAACTCGGTGCAAAATAGTGTGAACTAGTGCAATTAATACAAAGTACGTGCCACGAAGTCACGTCAGGATTTTTTGCAACGAACGCACCGAATCCACTCCGTTGGACCCTAAACTAATGTTTTGGTAAGTTTCATAGTGTTTGGATTAATCTATTATCGTTTCGTAACTGCAGAAAACTCGGTGCAAAACGGTGTGAACTGTTTGCAATTAAAGCAAAAGTTCGTGCCACGAAGTCACGTCAGGATTTATCACAACGAACGTACCCAATCCACCACATTGGACCCTAGACTCATGTTTTCATAAGTTTCATTGTGTTTGGGTGCATTTGTTATGGTTTCGTAACTGCATGAAACCCGGTGCAAAATGGTGTGAACTGGTGCAATTAATGCAAAAGTTCATGCCACGAAGTCACGTCCGGATTTTTCACAACGAACGCACCCAATCTGCCCCATTGGACCCTAAACTCATGTTTTGGTGCGTTGTAGAGTGTTTGGGTGCGTTTGGGATCGTTTCGTAACAGTATGAAACTCGAAGCAAAACAGGGTGAACTGGTGCAATTAATGCAAAAGTTCACGTCACGAAGTCACGTCGGCATTTTTTGCAACAAACGAACCCAATCCACTCCATTGGACCCTAAACTCATGTTTTGGTGTGTTGCATAGTGTTTGGGTGCATTTGGGATCGTTTCGTAACCGCATGAAACTCGATGCAAAATAGGGTGAATTAGTGCAATTAATGCGAAAGCTCGTGCCACGAAGTCACACCGGGATTTTTCTCTGCGATCGCACCCAATCCACCCTATTAGATCCACTCATATTTTGGTGCGTTTTATAGTGTTTGGGTGCATCTATTATCATTTCGTAAATGCATAAAACTCGGTGCAAACCGGTGTGAACTAGTGCAATTAATGCAAAAGTTCTGCCACGAAGTCACATCAGGATTTTTCACAACGAACGCACCCAATCCACCTCATTGGACCCTAAACTCAAGTTTTGGTGCGCTGCATAGTGTTTGGGAGCATTTGGGATCGTTTCGTAACTGCATGAAACTCAGTGCAAAACAGTGTGAACTGGTGCAATTAATGCGAAAGTACGTGCCACGAAGTCACGTCGGGATTTTTTTGCAACGAACGCACCCAATCCACACCATTGGACCCTAAACTCATGTTTTGGTGCGTTGCATAGTGTTTGGGTGCATTTGGGATCGTTTCGTAACCGCATGAAACTCGATGCAAAATAGGGTGAATTTGTGCAATTAATGCGAAAGCTCGTGCCACGAAGTCACACCGGGATTTTTCTCTGCGATCGCACCCAATCCACCCTATTAGATCCTAAACCCATGTTTTGGTAAGTTTCATAGTGTTTGGGTTCATCTATTATCGTTTCGTAAATGCATAAAACTCGGTGCAAACCGGTGTGAACTGGTGCAATTAATGCAAAAGTTCTGCCACGAAGTCACATCAGGATTTTTCACAACGAACGCACCCAATCCACCTCATTGGACCCTAAACTCATGTTTTGGTGCGCTGCATAGTGTTTGGGAGCATTTGGGATCGTTTCGTAACTGGATGAAACTCAGTGCCAAATAGTGTGAACTGGTGCAATTAATGCAAAAGTACGTGCCACGAAGTCACGTCGGGATTTTTTTGCAACGAACGCACCCAATCCACTCCATTGGACCCTAAACGCATGTTTTGGTGCGTTGCATAGTGTTTGGTTGCATTCGGTATCGTTTCGTAACCGCATGAAACTCAATGCAAAATAGGGTGAACTAGTGCAATTAATGCGAAAGCTCGTGCCATGAAATCACGCCGGGATTTTTCTCTACGAATGCACCCAGTCCACCCCATTAGACCCTAAACTCAAGTTTTGGTCTGTTGCATAGTGTTTGGGTGCATTTGGGATCGTTTCATAACTGCATGAAACTCAGTGCAAAACAACGTGAACTGGTGCAATTAAATCAAAAGTTTGTGCCACGAAGTCACGTTTGGATTTTTTGCAACGAACGCACCCAATCCGCCCCATTGGACCCTAAACTCATGTTTTGGTGCGTTGTATAGTGTTTGGGTGCATTTGGGATCATTTCGTAACTCCATGAAACTCGATGCAAAATAGGGTGAACTGGTGCAATTAATGCAAAAGTTCGTGCCACGAAGTCAGGTCGGGATTTTCGCAATGAACGCACCCAATCCACCCCATTGGACCCTAAACTCATGTTTTGGTATGTTTCATAGTGTTTGGGTTCATCTATTATCGTTTCGTATCTGCATAAAACTCGGTGCAAAACGGTGTGAACTGGTACAATTAATGCAAAAGTTCGTGCCACGAAGTCACGTCGGGATTTTTCGCAACGAACGCACCCAATCCACCACATTGGACCCTAAACTCATGTTTTGGTGCGCTGCATAGTGTTTGGGAGCATTTGGGATCGTTTCGTAACTGCATGAAACATAGTGCAAAACATTGTGAACTGGTGCAATTAATACAAAAGTACGTGCCACGAAGTCACGTCGGGATGTTTTGCAACGAACGCACCCAATCCACTCCATTGGACCCTAAACTCATGTTTTGGTGCGTTGCATAGTGTTTGGGTGCATTCGAGATCGTTTTGTAACCGCATGAAACTCGATGCAAAACAAGGTGAACTAGTGCAATTAATGCGAAAGCTCGTGCCACGAAATCACACAGGGATTTTTCTCTACGAATGCACCTAGTCCACCCTATTAGACCCTAAACTCATGTTTTGGTCCGTTGCATAGTGTTTGGGTTCATTTGGGATTGTTTCATAACTGCGTGAAACTCGGTGCAAAACAGAGTGAACTGGTGCAATTAAATAAAAGTTCGTGCCATGAAGTCACATTCAGATTTTTCTCAACGAACGCACCCAATCCGCCCCATTGGACCCTAAACTCATGTTTTGGTGCGTTGTATAGTGTTTGGGTGCATTTGGGATCATTTCGTAACTCCATGAAACTCGATGCAAAATAGGATGAACTGGTGCAATTAATGCAAAAGTTCGTGCCACGAAGTCAGGTCGGGATTTTCGCAATGAACGCACCCAATCCACCCCATTGGACCCTAAACTCATGTTTTGGTAAGTTTCATAGTGTTTGGGTTCATCTATTATCATTTCGTAACTGCATAAAACTCGGTGCAAAATAGTGTGAACTGGTGCAATTAATGCAACAGTTCGTGCCACGATGTCACGTCGGGATTTTTTACAAAGAACGCACCCAATCCACCACATTGGACCCTAAACTCATGTTTTGGTGCGCTGCATAGTGTTTGGGAGCATTTGGGATCGTTTCGTAACTGCATGAAACTCAGTGCAAAACAGTGTGAACTGGTGCAATTAATGCAAAAGTACGTGCCACGAAGTCACGTCGGGATTTTTTGCAATGAACACACCCAATCCACTCCATTGGACCCTAAACTCATGTTTTGGTGCGTTGTATAGTGTTTGGGTGCGTTTGGAATAATTTCGTAACCGCAAGAAACTCGATGCAAAACAGGGTGAACTAGTGCAATTAATGCGAAAGCTCATGCCACGTAGTCACATTTGAATTTTTCGCAACGAATGCACCCAATCCGCCCCATTGGACCGTAAACTCATGTTTTAGTGCGTTGCATAGTGTTTGGGTGCATTTGGGATCGTTTTGTAACTTCATCAAACTCGATGCAAAACAGGGAGAACTGGTGCAGTTAATGCAAAAGTTCATGCCACGAAGTCACGTCGGGATTTTTCGTAATGAACACACCCAACCAACCCCATGGGAACTCGAACTCATGTTTTAGTGCGTTGCATAGTGTTTGGGTGCATTTGGGATCGTTTCGTAACCGCATGAAACTCGATGAAAAACAGGGTGAACAAGTGCAATTAATGCGAAAGCTTGTGCCACGAAGTTACGCCGGGATTTTTCTCTACGAATGCACCCAGTCCACCCCATTGGACCCTAAACTCATGTTTTGATGCGTTGCATAGTGTTTGGGTGCATTTGGGATCGTTTCATAAGTGCATGAAACTCGGTGCAAAACAGTGTGAACTAGTGCAATTAATACAAAGTACGTGCCACGAAGTCACGTCGGGATTTTTTGCAACGAACGCACCGAATCCACTCCGTTGGACCCTAAACTAATGTTTTGGTAAGTTTCATAGTGTTTGGATTCATCTATTATCGTTTCGTAACTGCAGAAAACTCGGTGCAAAACGGTGTGAACTGTTTGCAATTAATGCAAAAGTTCGTGCCACGAAGTCACGTCGGGATTTATCACAACGAACGTACCCAATCCACCACATTGGACACTAAACTAATGTTTTCATAAGATTCATTGTGTTTGGGTGCATTTGTTATGGTTTCGTAACTGCATGAAACCCGGTGCAAAATGGTGTGAACTGGTGCAATTAATGCAAAAGTTCATGCCACGAAGTCACGTCCGGATTTTTCGCGACGAACGCACCCAATCTGCCCCATTGGACTCTAAACTCATGTTTTGGTGCGTTGTAGAGTATTTGGGTGCATTTGGGATCGTTTCGTAACAGCATGAAACTCGAAGCAAAACAGGGTGAACTGGTGCAATTAATGCAAAAGTTCACGTCACGAAGTCATGTCAGCATTTTTTGCAACAAACGAACCCAATCCACTCCATTGGACCCTAAACTCATGTTTTGGTGCGTTGCATAGTGTTTGGGTGCATTTGGGATCGTTTCGTAACCGCATGAAACTCGATGCAAAATAGGGTGAATTAGTGCAATTAATGCGAAAGCTCATGCCACGAAGTCACACCGGGATTTTTCTCTGCGATCAGACCCAATCCACCCTATTAGATCCTAAACTCATGTTTTGGTAAGTTTTATAGTGTTTGGGTGCATCTATTATCGTTTCGTAAATGCATAAAACTCGGTGCAAACCGGTGTGAACTGGTGCAATTAATGCAAAAGTTCTGCCACGAAGTCACATCAGGTTTTTTGACAACGAACGCACCCAATCCACCTCATTGGACCCTAAACTCATGTTTTGGTGCGCTGCATAGTGTTTGGGAGCATTTGGGATCGTTTCGTAACTACATGAAACTCAGTGCAAAACAGTGTGAACTGGTGCAATTAATGCAAAAGTACGTGCCACGAAGTCACGTCGGGATTTTTTTGCAACGAACGCACCCAATCCACTCCATTGGACCCTAAGCTCATGTTTTGGTGCGTTGCATAGTGTTTGGGTGCATTCGGGATCGTTTCGTAACCGCATGAAACTCGATGCAAAATAGGGTGAACTAGTGCAATTAATGCGAAAGCTCGTGCCATGAAATCACGCCGGGATTTTTCTCTACGAATGCACCCAGTCCACCCCATTAGATAGGAAACTCAAGTTTTGGTCCGTTGAATAGTGTTTGGGTGCATTTGGGATCGTTTCATAATTGCATGAAACTCGGTGCAAAACAACGTGAACTGGTGCAATTAAATCAAAAGTTCGTGCCACGAAGTCACGTTCGGATTTTTCGCAATGAACACACCCAATCCGCCCCATTGGACCCTAAACTCATGTTTTTGTGCGTTGTATAGTGTTTGGGTGCATTTGGGATCATTTCGTAACTCCATGAAACTCGATGCAAAATAGGGTGAACTGGTGCAATTAATGCAAAAGTTCGTGCCACGAAGTCAGGTCGGGATTTTCGCAATGAACGCACTCAATCCACCCCATCGGACCCTAAACTCATGTTTTGGTATGTTACATAGTGTTTGGGTTCATCTATTATCGTTTCGTATCTGCATAAAACTCGGTGCAAAACGGTGTGAGCTGGTACAATTAATGCAAAAGTTCGTGCCGCGAAGTCACGTCGGGATTTTTCACAACGAACGCACCCAATCCACCACATTGGACCCTAAACTCATGTTTTGGTGCGCTGCATAGTGTTTGGGAGCATTTGGGATCGTTTCGTAACCACATGAAACTCGATGCAAAATAGGGTGAACTAGTGCAATTAATGCGAAAGCTCGTGCCATGAAATCACGCCGGGATTTTTCTCTACGAATGCACAAAGTCCACCCCATTAGACCCTAAACTCAAGTTTTGGTCCGTTGCATAGTGTTTGGGTGCATTTGGGATCGTTTCATAACTGCATGAAACTCGGTGCAAAACAACGTGAACTGGTGCAATTAAATCAAAAGTTCGTGCCACGAAGTCTCGTTCGGATTTTTCGTAACGAACGCACCCAATCCGCCCCATTGGACCCTAAACTCATGTTTTGGTGCGTTGTATAGTGTTTGGGTGCATTTGGGATCATTTCGTAACTCCATGAAACTCGATGCAAAATAGGGTGAACTGGTGCAATTAATGCAAAAGTTCGTGCCACGAAGTCAGGTCGGGATTTTCGCAACGAACGCGCCCAATCCACTCCATTGGACCCAAAACTCATGTTTTGGTATGTTTCATAGTGTTTGGGTTCATCTATTATCGTTTCGTATCTGCATAAAACTCGATGCAAAACGGTGTGAACTGGTACAATTAATGCAAAAGTTCGTGCCACGAAGTCACGTCGGGATTTTTCACAAAGAACGCACCCAATCCACCATATTGGACCCTAAACTCATGTTTTGGTGCGCTGCATAGTGTTTGGGAGCATTTGGGATCGTTTCGTAACTGCATGAAACTTAGTGCAAAACAATGTGAACTGGTGCAATTAATGCAAAAGTACGTGCCACGAAGTCACGTCGGGATTTTTTGCAATGAACGCACCCAATCCACTCCATTGGACCCTAAACTCATGTTTTGGTGCGCTGTATAGTGTTTGGGGGCGTTTGGAATAATTTCGTAACCGCAGGAAACTCGATGCAAAACAGGGTGAACTAGTGCAATTAATGCGAAAGCTCATGCCACGAAGTCACATTCGGATTTTTCGCAACGAATGCACCCAATCCGCCCCATTGGACCGTAAACTCATGTTTTAGTGCGTTGCATAGTGTTTGGGTGCATTTGGGATCGTTTTGTAACTTCATCAAACTCGATGCAAAACAGGGAGAACTGGTGCAGTTAATGCAAAAGTTCATGCCACGAAGTCACGTCGGGATTTTTCGTAATGAACACACCCAACCAACCCCATTGGAACTCGAACTCATGTTTTAGTGCGTTGCATAGTGTTTGGGTGCATTTGGGATCGTTTCGTAACCGCATGAAACTCGATGGAAAACAGGGTGAACTAGTGCAATTAATGCGAAAGCTCGTGCCATGAAGTTACGCCGGGATTTTTCTCTACGAACGCACCCAGTCCACCCCATTGAACCCTAAACTCATGTTTTGATGCGTTGCATAGTGTTTGGGTGCATTTGGGATCGTTTCATAACTGCATGAAACTCAGTGCAAAACAGTGTGAACTAGTGCAATTAATACAAAGTACGTGCCACGAAGTCACGTCAGGATTTTTTGCAACGAACGCAGCGAATCCACTCCGTAACTCATGTTTTGGTAAGTTTCATAGTGTTTGGATTCATCTATTATCGTTTCGTAACTGCAGAAAACTCGGTGCAAAACGGTGTGAACTGTTTGCAATTAATGCAAAAGTTCGTGCCACGAAGTCACGTTGGGATTTTTCGCAACGAACGCACCCAATCCGCCCCATTGGACCCTAAACTCATGTTTTTGTGCGTTGTATGGTGTTTGGGTGCATTTGGGATCATTTCGTAACTCCATGAAACTCGATGCAAAATAGGGTGAACTGGTTCAATTAATGCAAAAGTTCGTGCCACTAAGTCACGTCGGGATTTTTCGCAACGAATGCACCCAATCCACCCCATTGGACCCTAAACTCATGTTTTGGTAAGTTTCATAGTGTTTGGGTTCATCTATTATCATTTCGTAATTGCGTAAAACTCGGTGCAAAACAGTGTGAACTGGTGCAATTAATGCAAAAGTCCGTGCCATGAAGTCACGTCTGGATTTTTCACAAAGAACGCACCCAATCCATCACATTGGACCCTAAACTCATGTTTTGGTGCGCTGCATAGTGTTTGGGAGCATTTGGGATCATTTCGTAACTGCATGAAACTCAGTGCAAAACAGTGTGAACTGGTGCAATTAATGCAAAAGTACGTGCCACGAAGTCACGTCGGGATTTTTTGCAATGAACGCACCCAATCCACTCCATTGGACCCTAAACTCATGTTTTGGTGCGTTGCATAGTGTTTGGGTGCGTTTGGAATCGTTTCATAACCGCAGGAAACTCGATGCAAGACAGGGCGAACTAGTGCAATTAATGCAAAAGCTCATGCCACGAAGTCACATTTGGATTTTTCGAAACGAACGCACCCAATCCACCCCATTGGATCATAAACTCATGTTTTAGTGCGTTGCAAAGTGTTTGGGTGCATTTGGGATCGTTTCGTAACTTCATCAAACTCGATGCAAAACAGGGTGAACTGGTGCAGTTAATGCAAAAGTTCGTGCCACGAAGTCACGTCGGGATTTTTCGCAATGAACACACCCAACCAACCCCATTGGAACCCGAACTCATGTTCTGGTGCATTGCATAGTGTTTGGGTGCATTTAGTATCGTTTCGTAACCGCATGAAACTCGATGGAAAACAGGGTGAACTAGTGCAATTAATGCGAAAGCTCGTGCTACGAAGTCACGCCGGGATTTTTCTCTACGAACGCACCCAGTCCACCCCATTGGACCCTAAACTCATGTTACCAGCGTTGCATAGTGGTTGGGTGCATTTGGGATCGTTTCATAACTGCATGAAACTCGGTGCAAAACAGTGTGAACTGGTGCAATTAATACAAAAGTACGTGCCACGAAGTCACGTCGGGATTTTTTGCAACGAACAGACCGAATCCACTCCGTTGGACCCTAAACTCATGTTTTGGTGCGTTGCATAGTGTTTGGGTGCATTTGGGATCATTTCGTAACCGCATGAAACTCGATGCAAAATAGGGTGAAATAGTGCTATTAATGCAAAAGCTCGTGCCACGAAGTCACGCCGGGATTTTTCTTTACAAACGCACCCAATCCACCCCATTGGACCCTAAACTCATGTTTTGGTGCGTTGCATAGTGTTTGGGTGCATTTGGGATCGTTTCATAATTGCATGAAACTCGGTTCAAAACGGGGTGAGCTGGTGTAATTAATACAAAAGTTTGTGCCATGAAGTCACATTTGGATTTTTCACAACGAATGCACCCAATCCGCCCCATTGGACAGTAAACTCATATTTTGGTAAGTTTCATAGTGTTTGGGTTCATCTTTTATCATTTTGTAACTGCATGAAATTGGGTGCAAAACGGTGTGAACTGGTGCAATTAATGCAAAAGTTCGTGCCACGAAGTCACGTTCGGATTTTTCGCTATGAACGCATCCAATCTGCCGCATTAGACCCTAAACTCATGTTTTGGTGCGTAGTGTAGTGTTTGGGTGCATTTGGGGTCATTTCGTAACTCCATGAAACTCGATGCAAAATAGGGTGAACTGGTGCAATTAATGCAAAAGTTCGTGCCACGAAGTCACGTCAGGATTTTTCGCAATGAATGCACCCAATCCACCCCATTGGACCCTAAACTCATGTTTTGGTAAGTTTCATAGTGTTTGGGTTCATCTATTATCGTTTCGTAACTGCATAAAACTCGGTGCAAAACGGTGTGAACTGGTGCAATTAATGCAAAACATCGTGCCATGAAGTCACGTCGGGATTTTTCAGAAAAAACGCACCCATCCACCACATTGGACGCTAAACTCATGTTTTGGTGCGCTGCATAGTGTTTGGGAACATCTGGGATCGTTTCGTAACTGCATGAAACTCAGTGCAAAACAGTGTGAACTGGTGCAATTAATGCAGAAGTACGTGCCACGAAGTCACATCGGGATTTTTTGCAACGAACGCATCGAATCCACTCCATTGGACCCTAAACTCATGTTTTGGTGCGTTGCATAGTGTTTGGGTGCATTTGGGATCGTTTCGTAACCGCATGAAACTCGATGCAAAACACGGTGAACTAGTGCAATTAATGCGAAAGCTCGTGCCGTGAAGTCACGCTGGGATTTTTCTCTACGAACGCACCCAATCCATCCCATTGGACCCTAAACTCATGTTTTGGTGTGTTGCATAGTGTTTGGGTGCATTTGGGATCGTTTCATAACCGCATGAAACTCGGTACAGAATGGGGTGAACTGGTGCAATTAATACAAAAGTTTGTGCCATGAAGTCACATCGGGATTTTTCGCAACGAACGCACCCAATCCGCCCCACTGGACCGTAAACTAATGTTTTGGTGCGTTGCATAGTGTTTGGGTGCCTTTGGGATCGTTTCGTAACTGCATCAAACTCGATGCAAAACAGGGTGAACTGGTGCAATTAATGCAAAATTCGTGCCACGAAGTCACGTCAGGATTTTTCGCAATGAACGCACCCAATCAACCCCATTGGACCCCGAACTCATGTTTTGGTGCGTTGCATGGTGCTTGGGTGCATTTGGGATCGTTTCTTAACTGCATGAAACTCGGCGCAAAACGGTGTGAACTGGTGCAATTAATGCAAAGGTTCGTGCCCTGAAGTCACGTCGGGATTTTTTGCAACGAATGCACCCAATCCTCTACATTGGACCCTAAACTCATGTTTTGGTGCGTTGCATAGTGTTTGGGTGCATTCGGGATCGTTTCGTAAGCGCATGAAACTCGATGCAAAACAGGGTGAACTAGTGAAATTAATGCGAATGCTTGTCCCACGAAATCACGCCGGGATTTTTCTCTACGAACACACCCAGTCCACCCCATTAGACCCTAAACTCATGTTTTGGTGCGTTGCATAGTGTTTGGGTGCATTTGGTATCATTTCATAACTGCATGAAACTCGGGTCAAAACAGAGAGAACTGGTGCAATTAAATCAAAAGTTCGTGCCACGAAGTCACGTCGGGATTTTTCACAACGAACACACCCAATCCGCCCCATTGGACCCTAAACTCATGTTTTCGTGCGTTGTATAGTGTTTGGGTGCATTTGGGATTTTTTCGTAACTCCATGAAACTTGAAGCAAAACAGGGTGAACTGGTGCAATTAATATAAAAGTTCATGCGACGAAGTCACGTCTGGATTTTTCGCAACGAACGCACCCAATCCACCCCATTGGACTCTAAACTCATGTTTTGGTAAGTTTCATAGTGTTTGGATTCATCTGTTATCGTTTCGTAACTACATGAAACTCGGTGAAAAACGGTGTGAACTGGTGCAATTAATACAAAAGTTCGTGCCACGAAGTCACGTTGGGATTTTTCGCAACGAACGCACCCAATCCACCCCATTGGACTCTAAACTCATGTTTTGGTAAGTTTCATAGTGTTTGGGTTCATCTGTTATCATTTTGTAACTGCATGAAATTGGGTGCAAAACGGTGTGAACTGGTGCAATTAATGCAAAAGTTCGTGCCACGAAGTCACGTTCGGATTTTTCGCAACAAACGCACCCAATCCGCCCCATTGGACCCTAAACTCATGTTTTGGTGCGTTGTATAGTGTTTGGGTGCATTTGGGATCATTTCGTAACTCCATGAAACTCGATGCAAAATATGGTGAACTGGTGCAATTAATGCAAAAGTTCGTGCCACAAAGTCACATCGGGATTTTTCGCAACGAACGCACCCAATCCACCCCATTGGACCCTAAACTCATGTTTTGGTAAGTTTCGTAGTGTTTAGGTTCATCTATTATCATTTCGTAACTACGTAAAACTCAGTGCAAAATGGTGTCAACTGGTGCAATTAATGCAAGAGTTCGTGCCACGAAGTCACGTCGGGATTTTTCACAAAGAACGCACCCAATCCACCACATTGGACCCTAAACTCATGTTTTTGTGCGCTGCATAGTGTTTGGGAGCATTTGGGATCGTTTTGTAACTGCATGAAACTCAGTGCAAAACAGTGTTAACTGGTGCAATTAATGCAAAAGTACGTGCCACGTAGTCACGTCGGGACTTTTTGCAATGAACGCACCCAATCCACTCCATTGGACCCTAAACTCATGTTTTGTTGCGTTGCATAGTGTTTGGGTGCATTTGGGATCGTTTCGTAACCGCATGAAACTCGATGCAAAACACGGTGAACAAGTGCAATTAATGCGAAAGCTCGTGCCATGAAGTCACGCCGGGATTTCTATCTACGAACGCACCCAATCCACCCCATTGGACCCTAAACTCATGTTTTGGTGCGTTGCATAGTGTTTGGGTGCATTTGGGATCATTTCGTAACCGCATGAAACTCGATGCAAAACTAGGTGAATTAGTGCAATTAATGCGAAAGCTCGTGCCACGAAGTCACGCTGGGATTTTTTCTCTATGAACGCACCCAGTCCACCCCATTGGACCCTAAACTCATGTTTTGGTGCGTTTCTTAGTGTTTGGTTGCATTTGGGATCATTTCGTAACTGCATCAAACTCGATGCAAAACAGGGTGAACTGGTGCAATTAATGCAAAAGTACGTGCCACGAAGTCACGTTGGGATTTTTTACAATAAACGCACCCAATCCACTCCATTGGACCCTAAACTCTTGTCTTGGTGCGGTGCATAGTTTTTGGGTGCATTTGGGATCGTTTCGTAACCGCATGAAACTCCATGCAAAACAGGGTGAACTAGTGCAATTAATGCAAAAGTTCGTGCCACGAAGTCACGTCGGGATTTTTTTTGCAACGAACGCACCCAATCCACTCCATTGGACCATAAACTCATGTTTTGGTGCGTTGCATAGTGTTTGGGTGCATTTGTGATCGTTTCGTAACTTTATGAAACTCAGCGCAAAATAGGGTGAACTTGTGCAATTAATGCAAAAGTTCGTGCCACGAAGTCACGTCGGGATTTTTCGCATTGAACGCACCCAATCAACCCCATTGGACCCCAACCTCATGTTTTGGTGCGTTGCATAATGTTTGCGTGCATTTGGGATCGTTTCGTAACTGCATGAAACTCGGCGCAAAACGGTGTGAACTGGTGCAATTAATGCAAAAATTCGTGCCCCAAAGTCACGTCGTGATTTTTCACAATGTACGCACCCAATCCACCACATTGGACCCTAAACTCATGTTTTGGTGCGTTGTATAGTGTTTGGGTGCATTTGGGATCGTTCCGTAACTGCATGAAACTCAGTGCAAAACAGTGTGAACTGGTGCAATTAATGCAAAAGTACAACCACAAAGTCACGTCGGGATCTTTGCAATGAGCGCACCCAATCCACTCCATTGGACCCCAAACTCATGTCTTGGTGTGTTTCATAGTTTTGGGTGCATTTGGGATTGTTTCGTAACCGCATGAAACTCGATGCAAAACAGGGTGAACCAGTGCAATTAATGCGAATGCTCGTGCCACGAAGTCACGTTGGGATTTTTTACAACGAACGCACCCAATCCACTCCATTGGACCCTAAACTCATGTTATGGTGCGTTGCATAGTGTTTGGGTGCATTTGTGATCGTTTCGTAACTTCATGAAACTCGGCGCAAAATAGGGTGAATTGGTGCAATTAATGCAAAAGTTCGTGCCACGAAGTCACATCGGGATTTTGCGCAAAGAACGCACCCAATCAACCCCATTGAACCCCAAACTCATGTTTTGGTGCGTTGCATAATGTTTGGGTGCATTTGAGATCGTTTGGTAACTGCATGAAACTTGGCGCAAAACGGTGTGAACTGGTGCAATTAATGCAAAAGTTCTTGCCCCGAAGTCACGTCGTGATTTTTCACAATGTACGCACCCAATCCACCACATTGGAACCTAAACTCATGTTTTGGTTCATTGTATAGTGTTTGGGTGCATTTGGGATCGTTTCGTAACTGCATGAAACTCAGTGCAAAACAGAGTGAACTAGTGCAATTAATGCAAAAGTACGTGCCACAAAGTCACGTCGGGATTTTTCGCAACGAACGCACCCAATTCACACCATTGGACCCTAAACTCATGTTTTGGTAAGTTGCATAGTGTTTGGTTTCATCTGTTATCATTTCGTAACTGCATGAAACTCGGTGCAAAACGGTGTGAACTGGTGCAATTAATGCAAAAGTTCGTGCCACGAAGTCACATCGGGATTTTTCGCAACGAACGCACCCAATCCACCCCATTGGACTCTAAACTCATGTTTTGGGATGTTTCATAGTGTTTGGGTTCATCTATTATCGTTTTGTAACTGCGTAAAACTCGGTGCAAAACGGTGTGAACTGGTGCAATTAATGCAAAAGTTCGTGCCACGAAGTCACGTCGGGATTTTTTGCAACGAACGCACCTAATCCACTCCTTTGGACCCTAAACTCATGTTTTGGTGCGCTGCATAGTGTTTGGGAGCATTTGGAATCGTTTTGTAAATGCATGAAACTCAGTGCAAAATAGTGTGAACTGGTGCATTAATGCAAAAGTACGTGCCACGAAGTCACATCGGGGTTTTTTGCAACGAACGCACCTAATCCACTCCATTGGACCCTAAACTCATGTTTTGGTGCATTGCATAGTGTTTGGGTGCATTTGGGATCGTTTCGTAACCGCATGAAACTCGATGCAAAACACGGTGTACTAGTGCAATTAATGCGAAAGATCGTGCCATGAAGTCACGCCGTGATTTTTGTCTACGAACGCACACAATCCACCCAATTGGACCCTAAACTCATGTTTTGGTGCGTTGCATAGTGTTTTGGTGCATTTGGGATCGTTTCATAACAGCATGAAAGTCGGTGCATAATGGGGTGAATTGGTGCAATTAATACAATAGTTCGTGCCATGAAGTCACGTCAGGATTTTTTGCAACGAACACACCCAATCCACTCCATTGGACCCTAACTCATGTTTTGGTGCATTCCATAGTGTTTGGGTGCATTTGGGATCGTTTCGTAACCGCATGAAACTCGATGCAAAACTGGGTGAATTAGTGCAATTAATGCGAAAGCTCGTGCCACGAAGTCACGCCGGGATTTTTTCTCTACGAACGCACCCAGTCCACCCCATTGGACCCTAAACTCATGTTTTGGTGCGCTGCATAGTGTTTGGGAGCATTTGGGATCGTTTCGTAACTGCATCAAACTCGATACAAAACAGGGTGAACTGGTGCAATTAATGCAAAAGTACGTGCCACGAAGTCACGTCGGGACTTTTTTCTACGAACGCACCCAATCCACTCCATTGGACCCTAAACTCATGTTTTGGTGCATTGCATAGTGTTTGGGTTCATTTGTGATCGTTTCGTAACTTCATGAAACTCGGCGCAAAATAGGGTGAACTAGTGCAATTAATGCAAAAGTTCGTGCCATGAAGTCACGTCGGGATTTTTCGCATTGAACGCACCCAATCAACCCCATTGGACCCCAACCTCATGTTTTGGTGCATTGCATAATGTTATGGTGCATTTGGGATCGTTTCGTAACTGCATGAAACTCGGCGCAAAACGGTGTGAACTGGTGCAATTAATGCAAAAGTTCGTGCCCCGAAGTCACGTCGTGATTTTTCACAATGTACGCACCCAATCCACCACATTGGACCCTAAACTCATGTTTTGGTGCGTTGTATAGTGTTTGAGTGCATTTGGGATCGTTCCGTAACTGCATGAAACTCAGTGCAAAACAGTGTGAACTGGTGCAATTAATGCAAAAGTACAACCACAAAGTCACGTCGGGATTTTTGCAATGAGCGCACCCAATCCACTCCATTGGACCCCAAACTCATGTTTTGGTGTGTTTCATAGTTTTGGGTGCATTTGGGATTGTTTCGTAACCGCATGATACTCGATGCAAAACAGGGTGAACCAGTGCAATTAATACGAATGCTCGTGCCACGAAGTTGCGCCGGGATTTTTTTCTACGAACGCACCCAATCCACCCAATTGGACCCTAAACTCATGTTTTGGTGCGTTGCATAGTGTTTGGGTGCATTTGTGATCGTTTCGTAACTTCATGAAACTCGGCGCAAAATAGGGTGAATTGGTGCAATTAATGCAAAAGTTCGTGCCACGAAGTCACGTCGGGATTTTTCGCAAAGAACGCACCCAATCAACCCCATTGAACCCCAAACTCATGTTTTGGTGCGTTGCATAATGTTTGGGTGCATTTGAGATCGTTTGGTAACTGCATGAAACTTGGCGCAAAACGGTGTGAACTGGTGCAATTAATGCAAAAGTTCTTGCCCCGAAGTCACGTCGTGATTTTTCACAATGTACGCACCCAATCCACCACATTGGAACCTAAACTCATGTTTTGGTTCGTTGTATAGTGTTTGGGTGCATTTGGGATCGTTTCGTAACTGCATGAAACTCAGTGCAAAACAGTGTGAACTAGTGCAATTAATGCAAAAGTACGTGCCACAAAGTCACGTCGGGATTTTTCGCAACGAACGCACCCAATTCACACCATTGGACCCTAAACTCATGTTTTGGTAAGTTGCATAGTGTTTGGTTTCATCTGTTATCATTTCGTAACTGCATGAAACTCGGTGCAAAACGGTGCGAACTGGTGCAATTAATGCAAAAGTTCGTGCCACGAAGTCACATCGGGATTTTTCGCAACGAACGCACCCAATCCACCCCATTGGACTCTAAACTCATGTTTTGGGATGTTTCATAGTGTTTGGGTTCATCTATTATCGTTTTGTAACTGCGTAAAACTCGGTGCAAAACGGTGTGAACTGGTGCAATTAATGCAAAAGTTCGTGCCACGAAGTCACGTCGGGATTTTTTGCAACAAACGCACCTAATCCACTCCTTTGGACCCTAAACTCATGTTTTGGTGCGCTGCATAGTGTTTGGGAGCATTTGGAATTGTTTCGTAAATGCATGAAACTCAGTGCAAAACAGTGTGAACTGGTGCATTAATGCAAAAGTACGTGCCACGAAGTCACATCGGGGTTTTTTGCAACGAACGCACCTAATCCACTCCATTGGACCCTAAACTCATGTTTTGGTGCATTGCATAGTGTTTGGGTTCATTTGGGATCGTTTCGTAACCGCATGAAACTCGATGCAAAACACGGTGTACTAGTGCAATTAATGCGAAAGATCGTGCCATGAAGTCACGCCGTGATTTTTGTCTACGAACGCACACAATCCACCCCATTGGACCCTAAACTCATGTTTTGGTGCGTTGCATAGTGTTTTGGTGCATTTGGGATCGTTTCATAACAGCATGAAAGTCGGTGCATAATGGGGTGAATTGGTGCAATTAATACAATAGTTCGTGCCATGAAGTCACGTCAGGATTTTTTGCAACGAACACACCCAATCCACTCCATTGGACCCTAACTCATGTTTTGGTGCATTCCATAGTGTTTGGGTGCATTTGGGATCGTTTCGTAACCGCATGAAACTCGATGCAAAACTGGGTGAATTAGTGCAATTAATGCGAAAGCTCGTGCCACGAAGTCACGCCGGGATTTTTTCTCTACGAACGCACCCAGTCCATCCCATTGGACCCTAAACTCATGTTTTGGTGCGCTGCATAGTGTTTGGGAGCATTTGGGATCGTTTCGTAACTGCATCAAACTCGATACAAAACAGGGTGAACTGGTGCAATTAATGCAAAAGTACGTGCCACGAAGTCACGTCGGGACTTTTTTCTACGAACGCACCCAATCCACTCCATTGGACCCTAAACTCATGTTTTGGTGCATTGCATAGTGTTTGGGTTCATTTGTGATCGTTTCGTAACTTCAGGAAACTCGGCGCAAAATAGGGTGAACTAGTGCAATTAATGCAAAAGTTCGTGCCATGAAGTCACGTCGGGATTTTTCGCATTGAACGCACCCAATCAACCCCATTGGACCCCAACCTCATGTTTTGGTGCATTGCATAATGTTATGGTGCATTTGGGATCGTTTCGTAACTGCATGAAACTCGGCGCAAAACGGTGTGAACTGGTGCAATTAATGCAAAAGTTCGTGCCCCGAAGTCACGTCGTGATTTTTCACAATGTACGCACCCAATCCACCACATTGGACCCTAAACTCATGTTTTGGTGCGTTGTATAGTGTTTGAGTGCATTTGGGATCGTTCCGTAACTGCATGAAACTCAGTGCAAAACAGTGTGAACTGGTGCAATTAATGCAAAAGTACAACCACAAAGTCACGTCGGGATTTTTGCAATGAGCGCACCCAATCCACTCCATTGGTCCCCAAACTCATGTTTTGGTGTGTTTCATAGTTTTGGGTGCATTTGGGATTGTTTCGTAACCGCATGATACTCGATGCAAAACAGGGTGAACCAGTGCAATTAATACGAATGCTCGTGCCACGAAGTTGCGCCGGGATTTTTTTCTACGAACGCACCCAATCCACCCAATTGGACCCTAAACTCATGTTTTGGTGCGTTGCATAGTGTTTGGGTGCATTTGTGATCGTTTCGTAACTTCATGAAACTCGGCGCAAAATAGGGTGAATTGGTGCAATTAATGCAAAAGTTCGTGCCACGAAGTCACGTCGGGATTTTTCGCAAAGAACGCACCCAATCAACCCCATTGAACCCCAAACTCATGTTTTGGTGCGTTGCATAATGTTTGGGTGCATTTGAGATCGTTTGGTAACTGCATGAAACTTGGCGCAAAACGGTGTGAACTGGTGCAATTAATGCAAAAGTTCTTGCCCCGAAGTCACGTCGTGATTTTTCACAATGTACGCACCCAATCCACCACATTGGAACCTAAACTCATGTTTTGGTTCGTTGTATAGTGTTTGGGTGCATTTGGGATCGTTTCGTAACTGCATGAAACTCAGTGCAAAACAGTGTGAACTAGTGCAATTAATGCAAAAGTACGTGCCACAAAGTCACGTCAGGATTTTTCGCAACGAACGCACCCAATTCACACCATTGGACCCTAAACTCATGTTTTGGTAAGTTGCATAGTGTTTGGTTTCATCTGTTATCATTTCGTAACTGCATGAAACTCGGTGCAAAACGGTGTGAACTGGTGCAATTAATGCAAAAGTTCGTGCCACGAAGTCACATCGGGATTTTTCGCAACGAACGCACCCAATCCACCCCATTGGACTCTAAACTCATGTTTTGGGATGTTTCATAGTGTTTGGGTTCATCTATTATCGTTTTGTAACTGCGTAAAACTCGGTGCAAAACGGTGTGAACTGGTGCAATTAATGCAAAAGTTCGTGCCACGAAGTCACGTCGGGATTTTTTGCAACGAACGCACCTAATCCACTCCTTTGGACCCTAAACTCATGTTTTGGTGCGCTGCATAGTGTTTGGGAGCATTTGGGATCGTTTCGTAAATGCATGAAACTCAGTGCAAAACAGTGTGAACTGGTGCATTAATGCAAAAGTACGTGCCACGAAGTCACATCGGGGTTTTTTGCAACGAACGCACCTAATCCACTCCATTGGACCCTAAACTCATGTTTTGGTGCATTGCATAGTGTTTGGGTGCATTTGGGATCGTTTCGTAACCGCATGAAACTCGATGCAAAACACGGTGTACTAGTGCAATTAATGCGAAAGATCGTGCCATGAAGTCACGCCGTGATTTTGTCTACGAACGCACACAATCCACCCCATTGGACCCTAAACTCATGTTTTGGTGCGTTGCATAGTGTTTTGGTGCATTTGGGATCGTTTTATAACAGCATGAAAGTCGGTGCATAATGGGGTGAATTGGTGCAATTAATACAATAGTTCGTGCCATGAAGTCACGTCAGGATTTTTTGCAACGAACACACCCAATCCACTCCATTGGACCCTAAGTCATGTTTTGGTGCATTCCATAGTGTTTGGGTGCATTTGGGATCGTTTCGTAACCGCATGAAACTCGATGCAAAACTGGGTGAATTAGTGCAATTAATGCGAAAGCTCGTGCCACGAAGTCACGCCGGGATTTTTTCTCTACGAACGCACCCAGTCCACCCCATTGGACCCTAAACTCATGTTTTGGTGCGCTGCATAGTGTTTGGGAGCATTTGGGATCGTTTCGTAACTGCATCAAACTCGATACAAAACAGGGTGAACTGGTGCAATTAATGCAAAAGTACGTGCCACGAAGTCACGTCGGGACTTTTTTCTACGAACGCACCCAATCCACTCCATTGGACCCTAAACTCATGTTTTGGTGCATTGCATAGTGTTTGGGTTCATTTGTGATCGTTTCGTAACTTCATGAAACTCGGCGCAAAATAGGGTGAACTAGTGCAATTAATGCAAAAGTTCGTGCCATGAAGTCACGTCGGGATTTTTCGCATTGAACGCACCCAATCAACCCCATTGGACCCCAACCTCATGTTTTGGTGCATTGCATAATGTTATGGTGCATTTGGGATCGTTTCGTAACTGCATGAAACTCGGCGCAAAACGGTGTGAACTGGTGCAATTAATGCAAAAGTTCGTGCCCCGAAGTCACGTCGTGATTTTTCACAATGTACGCACCCAATCCACCACATTGGACCCTAAACTCATGTTTTGGTGCGTTGTATAGTGTTTGAGTGCATTTGGGATCGTTCCGTAACTGCATGAAACTCAGTGCAAAACAGTGTGAACTGGTGCAATTAATGCAAAAGTACAACCACAAAGTCACATCGGGATTTTTGCAATGAGCGCACCCAATCCACTCCATTGGACCCCAAACTCATGTTTTGGTGTGTTTCATAGTTTTCGGTGCATTTGGGATTGTTTCGTAACCGCATGAAACTCGATGCAAAACAGGGTGAACTAGTGCAATTAATGCGAAAGCTCGTGCCACGAAGTTGCGCCGGGATTTTTTTCTACGAACGCACCCAATCCACCCAATTGGACCCTAAACTCATGTTTTGGTGCGTTGCATAGTGTTTGGGTGCATTTGTGATCGTTTCGTAACTTCATGAAACTCGGCGCAAAATAGGGTGAATTGGTGCAATTAATGCAAAAGTTCATGCCACGAAGTCACGTCGGGATTTTTCGCAAAGAACGCACCCAATCAACCCCATTGAACCCCAAACTCATGTTTTGGTGCGTTGCATAATGTTTGGGTGCATTTGAGATCGTTTGGTAACTGCATGAAACTTGGCGCAAAACGGTGTGAACTGGTGCAATTAATGCAAAAGTTCTTGCCCCGAAGTCACGTCGTGATTTTTCACAATGTACGCACCCAATCCACCACATTGGAACCTAAACTCATGTTTTGGTTCGTTGTATAGTGTTTGGGTGCATTTGGGATCGTTTCGTAACTGCATGAAACTCAGTGCAAAACAGTGTGAACTAGTGCAATTAATGCAAAAGTACGTGCCACAAAGTCACGTCATGATTTTTCACAACGAACGCACCCAATTCACACCATTGGACCCTAAACTCATGTTTTGGTAAGTTGCATAGTGTTTGGTTTCATCTGTTATCATTTCGTAACTGCATGAAACTCGGTGCAAAACGGTGCGAACTGGTGCAATTAATGCAAAAGTACGTGCCACGAAGTCACATCGGGATTTTTCGCAACGAACGCACCCAATTCACCCCATTGGACCCTAAACTCATGTTTTGGGATGTTTCATAGTGTTTGGTTTCATCTGTTATCATTTCGTAACTGCATGAAACTCGGTGCAAAACGGTGTGAACTGGTGCAATTAATGCAAAAGTTCGTGCCACGAAGTCACGTCGGGATTTTTCGCAACGAACGCACCCAATCCACCCCATTGGACTCTAAACTCATGTTTTGGGAAGTTTCATAGTGTTTGGGTTCATCTATTATCGTTTTGTAACTGCGTAAAACTCGGTGCAAAATGGTGTGAACTGGTGCAATTAATGCAAAAGTACGTGCCACGAAGTCACATCGGCGTTTTTTGCAACGAACGCACCTAATCCACTCCATTGGACCCTAAACTCCTGTTTTGGTGCATTGCATAGTGTTTGGGTGCATTTGGGATCGTTTCGTAACCGCATGAAACTCGATGCAAAACACGGTGTACTAGTGCAATTAATGCGAAAGATCGTGCCATGAAGTCACGCCGTGATTTTTGTCTACGAACGCACACAATCCACCCCATTGGACCCTAAACTCATGTTTTGGTGCGTTGCATAGTGTTTTGGTGCATTTGGGATCGTTTCATAACAGCATGAAAGTCGGTGCATAATGGGGTGAATTGGTGCAATTAATACAATAGTTCGTGCCATGAAGTCACGTCAGGATTTTTTGCAACGAACACACCCAATCCACTCCATTGGACCCTAACTCATGTTTTGGTGCGTTCCATAGTGTTTGGGTGCATTTGGGATCGTTTCGTAACCGCATGAAACTCGATGCAAAACTGGGTGAATTAGTGCAATTAATGCGAAAGCTCGTGCCACGAAGTCACGCCGGGATTTTTTCTCTACGAACGCACCCAGTCCACCCCATTGGACCCTAAACTCATGTTTTGGTGCGCTGCATAGTGTTTGGGAGCATTTGGGATCGTTTCGTAACTGCATCAAACTCGATACAAAACAGGGTGAACTGGTGCAATTAATGCAAAAGTACGTGCCACGAAGTCACGTCGGGACTTTTTTCTACGAACGCACCCAATCCACTCCATTGGACCCTAAACTCATGTTTTGGTGCATTGCATAGTGTTTGGGACGTCGGGACTTTTTTCTACGAACGCACCCAATCCACTCCATTGGACCCTAAACTCATGTTTTGGTGCATTGCACAGTGTTTGGGTTCATTTGTGATCGTTTCGTAACTTCATGAAACTCGGCGCAAAATAGGGTGAACTAGTGCAATTAATGCAAAAGTTCGTGCCATGAAGTCACGTCGGGATTTTTTGCATTGAACGCACCCAATCAACCCCATTGGACCCCAACCTCATGTTTTGGTGCATTGCATAATGTTATGGTGCATTTGGGATCGTTTCGTAACTGCATGAAACTCGGCGCAAAACGGTGTGAACTGGTGCAATTAATGCAAAAGTTCGTGCCCCGAAGTCACGTCGTGATTTTTCACAATGTACGCACCCAATCCACCACATTGGACCCTAAACTCATGTTTTGGTGCGTTGTATAGTGTTTGAGTGCATTTGGGATCGTTCCGTAACTGCATGAAACTCAGTGCAAAACAGTGTGAACTGGTGCAATTAATGCAAAAGTACAACCACAAAGTCACGTCGGGATTTTTGCAATGAGCGCACCCAATCCACTCCATTGGACCCCAAACTCATGTTTTGGGTTCTTTTGGGATTGTTTCGTAACCGCATGAAACTCGATGCAAAACAGGGTGAACTAGTGCAATTAATGCAAAAGTACGTGCCACGAAGTCACGTCGGGACTTTTTTCTACGAACGCACCCAATCCACTCCATTGGACCCTAAACTCATGTTTTGGTGTATTGCATAGTGTTTGGGTTCATTTGTGATCGTTTCGTAACTTCATGAAACTCGGCGCAAAATAGGGTGAACTAGTGCAATTAATGCAAAAGTTCGTGCCATGAAGTCACGTCGGGATTTTTCCCATTGAACGCACCCAATCAACCCCATCAGACCCCAACATCATGTTTTGGTGTGTTGCATAATGTTTGGGTGCATTTGGGATCGTTTCGTAACTGCATGAAACTCGGCGCAAAACGGTGTGAACTGGTGCAATTAATGCAAAAGTTCGTGCCCCGAAGTCACGTCGTGATTTTTCACAATGTACGCACCCAATCCACCACATTGGACCCTAAACTCATGTTTTGGTGCGTTGTATAGTGTTTGGGTGCATTTGGGATCGTTCCGTAACTGCATGAAACTCAGTGCAAAACAGTGTGAACTGGTGCATTTAATGCAAAAGTACAACCACAAAGTCACGTCGGGATTTTTGCAATGAGCGCACCCAATCCACTCCATTGGACCCCAAACTCATGTTTTGGTGTGTTTCATAGTTTTGGGTGCATTTGGGATTGTTTCGTAACCGCATGAAACTCGATGCAAAATAGGGTGAACTAGTGCAATTAATGCGAAAGCTCGTGCCACGAAGTCGCGCCGGGATTTTTTTCTACGAACGCACCCAATCCACCCCATGGGACCCTAAACTCATGTTTTGGTGCGTTGCATAGTGTTTGGGTGCATTTGTGATCGTTTCGTAACTTCATGAAACTCGGCGCAAAATAGGGTGAACTGGTGCAATTAATGCAAAAGTTCGTGCCACGAAGTCACGTTGGGATTTTTTGCAACGAACGCACCCAATCCACTCCATTGGACCCTAAACTCATGTTTTGGTGCGTTGCATAGTGTTTGGGTGCATTTGTGATCGTTTCATAACTTCATGAAACTCGGCGCAAAATATGGTGAATTGGTGCAATTAATGCAAAAGTTCGTGCCACGAAGTCACGTCGGGATTTTTCGCAAAGAACGCACCCAATCAACCCCATTGGACCCCAAACTCATGTTTTGGTGCGTTGCATAATGTTTGGGTGCATTTGAGATCGTTTGGTAACTGCATGAAACTTGGCGCAAAACGGTGTGAACTGGTGCAATTAATGCAAAAGTTCTTGCCCCGAAGTCACGTCGTGATTTTTCACAATGTACGCACCCAATCCACCACATTGGAACCTAAACTCATGTTTTGGTGCATTGCATAGTGTTTGGGTGCATTTGGGATCGTTTCGTAACCGCATGAAACTCGATGCAAAACACGGTGAACTAGTGCAATTAATGCGAAAGCTCGTGCCATGAAGTCACGCCGTGATTTTTGTCTACGAACGCACACAATCCACCCCATTGGACCCTAAACTCATGTTTTGGTAAGTTGCATAGTGTTTTGTTTCATCTGTTATCATTTTGTAACTGCATGAAACTCGGTGCAAAACGGTGTGAACTGGTGCAATTAATGCAAAAGTTCGTGCCACGAAGTCACGTCGGGATTTTTCGCAACGAACGCACCCAATCCACCCCATTGGACTCTGAACTCATGTTTTGGGAAGTTTCATAGTGTTTGGGTTCATCTATTATCGTTTTGTAACTGCGTAAAACTCGGTGCAAAATGGTGTGAACTGGTGCAATTAATGCAAAAGTTCGTGCCACGAAGTCACGTCGGGATTTTTTGCAACAAACACACCTAATCCACTCCATTGGACCCTAAACTCATGTTTTGGTGCGCTGCATAGTGTTTGCGAGCATTTGGGATCATTTCGTAAATGCATGAAACTCAGTGCAAAACAGTGTGAACTGGTGCATTAATGCAAAAGTACGTGCCACGAAGTCACATCGGGGTTTTTTTGCAACGAACGCACCTAATCCACTCCATTGGACCCTAAACTCATGTTTTGGTGCATTGCATAGTGTTTGGGTGCATTTGGGATCGTTTCGTAACCGCATGAAACTCGATGCAAAACACGGTGAACTAGTGCAATTAATGCGAAAGCTCGTGCCATGAAGTCACGCCGTGATTTTTGTCTACGAACGCACACAATCCACCCCATTGGACCCTAAACTCATGTTTTGGTAAGTTGCATAGTGTTTGGTTTCATCTGTTATCATTTCGTAACTGCATGAAACTCGGTGCAAAACGGTGTGAACTGGTGCAATTAATGCAAAAGTTCGTGCCACGAAGTCACGTCGGGATTTTTCGCAACGAACGCACCCAATCCACCCCATTGGACTCTGAACTCATGTTTTGGGAAGTTTCATAGTGTTTGGGGTTCATCTATTATCGTTTTGTAACTGCGTAAAACTCGGTGCAAAATGGTGTGAACTGGTGCAATTAATGCAAAAGTACGTGCCACGAAGTCACATCGGGGTTTTTGCAACGAACGCACCTAATCCACTCCATTGGACCCTAAACTCCTGTTTTGGTGCATTGCATAGTGTTTGGGTGCATTTGGGATCGTTTCGTAACCGCATGAAACTCGATGCAAAACACGGTGAACTAGTGCAATTAATGCGAAAGCTCGTGCCATGAAGTCACGCCGTGATTTTTGTCTACGAACGCACACAATCCACCCCATTGGACCCTAAACTCATGTTTTGGTGTGTTGCATAGTGTTTTGGTGCATTTGGGATCGTTTCATAACAGCATGAAAGTCGGTGCATAATGGGGTGAATTGGTGCAATTAATACAATAGTTCGTGCCATGAAGTCACGTCAGGATTTTTTGCAACGAACACACCCAATCCACTCCATTGGACCCTAACTCATGTTTTGGTGCGTTCCATAGTGTTTGGGTGCATTTGGGATCATTTCGTAACCGCATGAAACTCGATGCAAAACTGGGTGAATTAGTGCAATTAATGCGAAAGCTCGTGCCACGAAGTCACGCTGGGATTTTTTCTCTACGAACGCACCCAGTCCACCCCATTGGACCCTAAACTCATGTTTTGGTGCGCTGCATAGTGTTTGGGAGCATTTGGGATCGTTTCGTAACTGCATCAAACTCGATACAAAACAGGGTGAACTGGTGCAATTAATGCAAAAGTACGTGCCACGAAGTCACGTCGGGACTTTTTTCTACGAACGCACCCAATCCACTCCATTGGACCCTAAACTCATGTTTTGGTGCATTGCATAGTGTTTGGGACGTCGGGACTTTTTTCTACGAACGCACCCAATCCACTCCATTGGACCCTAAACTCATGTTTTGGTGCATTGCATAGTGTTTGGGTTCATTTGTGATCGTTTCGTAACTTCATGAAACTCGGCGCAAAATAGGGTGAACTAGTGCAATTAATGCAAAAGTTCGTGCCATGAAGTCACGTCGGGATTTTTCGCATTGAACGCACCCAATCAACCCCATTGGACCCCAACCTCATGTTTTGGTCCATTGCATAATGTTATGGTGCATTTGGGATCCTTTCGTAACTGCATGAAACTCGGCGCAAAACGGTGTGAACTGGTGCAATTAATGCAAAAGTTCGTGCCCCGAAGTCACGTCGTGATTTTTCACAATGTACGCACCCAATCCACCACATTGGACCCTAAACTCATGTTTTGGTGCGTTGTATAGTGTTTGAGTGCATTTGGGATCGTTCCGTAACTGCATGAAACTCAGTGCAAAACAGTGTGAACTGGTGCAATTAATGCAAAAGTACAACCACAAAGTCACGTCGGGATTTTTGCAATGAGAGCACCCAATCCACTCCATTGGACCCCAAACTCATGTTTTGGGTTCTTTTGGGATTGTTTCGTAACCGCATGAAACTCGATGCAAAACAGGGTGAACTAGTGCAATTAATGCAAAAGTACGTGCCACGAAGTCACGTCGGGACTTTTTTCTACGAACGCACCCAATCCACTCCATTGGACCCTAAACTCATGTTTTGGTGCATTGCATAGTGTTTGGGTTCATTTGTGATCGTTTCGTACCTTCATGAAACTCGGCGCAAAATAGGGTGAACTAGTGCAATTAATGCAAAAGTTCGTGCCATGAAGTCACGTCGGGATTTTTCGCATTGAACGCACCCAATCAACCCCATTGGACCCCAACCTCATGTTTTGGTGCGTTGCATAATGTTTGGGTGCATTTGGGATCGTTTCGTAACTGCATGAAACTCGGCGCAAAACGGTGTGAACTGGTGCAATTAATGCAAAAGTTCGTGCCCCGAAGTCACGTCGTGCTTTTTCACAATGTACGCACCCAATCCACCACATTGGACCCTAAACTCATGTTTTGGTGCGTTGTATAGTGTTTGGGTGCATTTGGGATCGTTCCGTAACTGCATGAAACTCAGTGCAAAACAGTGTGAACTGGTGCAATTAATGCAAAAGTACAACCACAAAGTCACATCGGGATTTTTGCAATGAGCGCACCCAATCCACTCCATTGGACCCCAAACTCATGTTTTGGTGTGTTTCATAGTTTTGGGTGCATTTGGGATTGTTTCGTAACCGCATGAAACTCGATCCAAAACAGGGCGAACTAGTGCAATTAATGCGAAAGCTCGTGCGACGAAGTCGCGCCGGGATTTTTTTCTACGAACGCACCCAATCCACCCCATTGGACCCTAAACTCATGTTTTGGTGCGTTGCATAGTGTTTGGGTGCATTTGTTATCGTTTCGTAACTTCATGAAACTCGGCGCAAAATAGGGTGAACTGGTGCAATTAATGCAAAAGTTCGTGCCACGAAGTCACGTTGGGATTTTTTGCAACGAACGCACCCAATCCACTCCATTGGACCCTAAACTCATGTTTTGGTGCGTTGCATAGTGTTTGGGTGCATTTGTGATCGTTTCGTAACTCATGAAACTCGGCGCAAAATAGGGTGAATTGGTGCAATTAATGCAGAAGTTCGAGCCACGAAGTCACGTCGGGATTTTTCGCAAAGAACGCACCCAATCAACTCCATTGAACCCCAAACTCATGTTTTGGTGCGTTGCATAATGTTTGGGTGCATTTGAGATCGTTTGGTAACTGCATGAAACTTGGCGCAAAACGGTGTGAACTGGTGCAATTAATGCAAAAGTTCTTGCCCCGAACTCACGTCGTGATTTTTCACAATGTACGCACCCAATCCACCACATTGGAACCTAAACTCATGTTTTGGTTCGTTGTATAGTGTTTGGGTGCATTTGGGATCGTTCCGTAACTGCATGAAACTCAGTGCAAAACAGTGTGAACTAGTGCAATTAATGCAAAAGTACGTGCCACAAAGTCACGTCGGGATTTTTCGCAACGAACGCACCCAATTCACCCCATTGGACCCTAAACTCATGTTTTGGTAAGTTGCATAGTGTTTGGTTTCATCTGTTATCATTTCGTAACTGCATGAAACTCGGTGCAAAACGGTGTGAACTGGTGCAATTAATGCAAAAGTTCGTGCCACGAAGTCACGTCGGGATTTTTCGCAACGAACGCACCCAATCCACCCCATTGGACTCTAAACTCATGTTTTGGGAAGTTTCATAGTGTTTGGGTTCATCTATTATCGTTTTGTAACTGCATAAAACTCGGTGCAAAATGGTGTGAACTGATGCAATTAATGCAAAAGTTCGTGCCACGAAGTCACGTCGGGATTTTTTGCAACGAACGCACCTAATCCACTCCATTGGACCCTAAACTCATGTTTTGGTGCGCTGCATAGTGTTTGGGAGCATTTGGGATCGTTTCGTAAATGCATGAAACTCAGTGCAAAACAGTGTGAACTGGTGCATTAATGCAAAAGTACGTGCCACGAAGTCACGTCGGGACTTTTTTCTACGAACGCACCCAATCCACTCCATTGGACCCTAAACTCATGTTTTGGTGCATTGCATAGTGTTTGGGTTCATTTGTGATCGTTTCGTAACTTCATGAAACTCGGCGCAAAATAGGGTGAACTAGTGCAATTAATGCAAAAGTTCGTGCCATGAAGTCACATCGTGATTTTTCGCATTGAACGCACCCAATCAACCCCATTGGACCCCAACCTCATGTTTTGGTGCATTGCATAATGTTATGGTGCATTTGGGATCCTTTCGTAATTGCATGAAACTCGGCGCAAAACGGTGTGAACTGGTGCAATTAATGCAAAAGTTCGTGGCCCGAAGTCACGTCGTGATTTTTCATAATGTACGCACCCAATCCACCACATTGGACCCTAAACTCATGTTTTGGTGGCATTGTATAGTGTTTGAGTGCATTGGGATCGTTCCGTAACTGCATGAAACTCAGTGCAAAACAGTGTGAACTGGTGCAATTAATGCAAAAGTACAACCACAAAGTCACGTCGGGATTTTTGCAATGAGCGCACCCAATCCACTCCATTGGACCCCAAACTCATGTTTTGGTGTGTTTCATAGTTTTCGGTGCATTTGGGATTGTTTCGTAACCGCATGAAACTCGATGCAAAACAGGGTGAACTAGTGCAATTAATGCGAAAGCTCGTGCCACGAAGTCGCGCCGGGATTATTTTCTACGAACGCACCCAATCCACCCCATTGGACCCTAAACTCATGTTTTGGTGCGTTGCATAGTGTTTGGGTGCATTTGTGATCGTTTCGTAACTTCATGAAACTCGGCGCAAAATAGGGTGAACTGGTGCAATTAATGCAAAAGTTCGTGCCACGAAGTCACGTTGGGATTTTTTGCAACGAACGCACCCAATCCACTCCATTGGACCCTAAACTCATGTTTTGGTGCGTTGCATAGTGTTTGGGTGCATTTGTGATCATTTCGTAACTTCATGAAACTCGGCGCAAAATAGGGTGAATTGGTGCATTTAATGCAAAAGTTCGTGCCACGAAGTCACGTCGGGATTTTTCGCAAAGAACGCACCCAATCCACTCCATTGGACCCTAAACTCATGTTTTGGTGCATTGCATAGTGTTTGGGTTCATTTGTGATCATTTCGTAACTTCATGAAACTCGGCGCAAAATAGGGTGAACTAGTGCAATTAATGCAAAAGTTCGTGCCATGAAGTCACGTCGGGATTTTTTCGCATTGGACGCACCCAATCAACCCCATTGGACCCCAACCTCATGTTTTGGTGCGTTGCATAATGTTATGGTGCATTTGGGATCGTTTCGTAACTGCATGAAACTCGATGCAAAACACGGTGAACTAGTGCAATTAATGCGAAAGCTCGTGCCATGAAATCACGCCGTGATTTTTGTCTACAAACGCACACAATCCACCCCATTGGACCCCAAACTCATGTTTTGGTGCGTTGCATAATGTTTGGGTGCATTTGAGATCGTTGGTAACTGCATGAAACTTGGCGCAAAACGGTGTGAACTGGTGCAATTAATGCAAAAGTTCTTGCCCCGAAGTCACGTCGTGATTTTTCACAATGTACGCACCCAATCCACCACATTGGAACCTAAACTCATGTTTTGGTTCGTTGTATAGTGTTTGGGTGCATTTGGGATCGTTCCGTAACTGCATGAAACTCAGTGCAAAACAGTGTGAACTAGTGCAATTAATGCAAAAGTACGTGCCACAAAGTCACGTCGGGATTTTTCGCAACGAACGCACCCAATTCACCCCATTGGACCCTAAACTCATGTTTTGGTAAGTTGCATAGTGTTTGGTTTCATCTGTTATCATTTCGTAACTGCATGAAACTCGGTGCAAAACGGTGTGAACTTGTGCAATTAATGCAAAAGTTCGTGCCACGAAGTCACGTCGGGATTTTTCGCAACGAACGCACCCAATCCACCCCATTGGACTCTAAACT